>NC_062197.1:803572-848572 GCF_912470025.1 Vespa velutina
ATGCGTAGGGTATACCCACGTATGGATATATCTACTTCGAATATACTTTTATAGATTCGAAAAGGTCGAAAAGAAACGAAGGGAAAGACACGTGAATTCATTTCTTTCGTGTAAGTTCAAACGAAAATCGGCATGACGTCGACTTGGAATGAAAAGGGGAGCGAGGGAGGTTGGGCTGAAAGGTGGGCGACGAAAAGGGGGTTCGTATGGTTGCGAGAGACTATAAAAAGGTATCCAAGCGGGACGCATGAATCGATTATCCGGTAAAAGCAATCTTCCTCTTTTGCCGCTCGTATCCCTACCATGTATGATTTATCAATTAATTTCGATATGTTCGAAACCATGAGCATTTAATATACTACCGAGACAGACAGAGAGAGAGAGAGAGAGAGAGACATTTTTTCGAAGGATTTTCTAACATGTGTGGATTTATGGTAATAAGTGCTGATAAAGAAAAAAAAACATAAAGGAAGAATAAAAAGTAAAAAAAAACATCCTATGTATAAAAAAAAAGAAAAAAATATATATATAAGAATAAAAAAAAAAATATATATATATATATATAAAAGATCCCTATAGGTATCATTCATTTACTTACTGACAAGAAAAAGTGCATTCCATAACTCGAAGGGGGGGAACATCACTAACGAAGTAAATACACTAATATGAAAATTCCAACTACTACTTCTTCTTCCTCTTCTTTAACGTAATTCCGAGAGAACGATGCATCTTCTTTTCCCTGCTATCACCCTTGCAAAGAGAGAACCGAACTGCAAACAGCCTCCTTTTCCGATAATACAAGACAACTTTTTCCTCGTTGCCAGTCGGCAATCCAAAAGAGAAAGAAAGATCAAAAGAGAGAAAGAAAGACATAGAGAGAGATAGAGAGAGAGAGAGAGAGAGAGAGAGAGAGAGAGAGAGAGTGTATCCAAGAAGCGCGGAAAAGAATCGAGCGGTTAAACAACGAAAGCGAAATGCCAGGAGGAGGAACCGGAGTTGTGCGAGGGTTGCAAAAGAAGGATGTAACGATTGTGAAAGAGAAGAAGAGACGAAGGGCGAGAGGAAGGAAAGAGCGGTGAGGGAAGAGGGAAGCGACCCAACGTTATGACGCGAAAAACGGACAGAATGCAAGCTGGAATTCGACGGTTGCGTTCCAGCGACGTTACTCGATACAAGTCGGAACGTTTAGAGAACTTTGTAAATAAACGAGCGGTTGCACCGACTGGATAATAAAAGAGGGAAGAGGGTGAGTAAGGTAAGAAGGTTGGTGGAGAACGAAGCGAGAAAGAAGAGGAAGTAGGAGGTAACGAAAAGAGCTAAGACAAAGTTGTGAGGAATTGAAGGATGAGAAGAGGATTACTCGAGTGGATGAACGTTTCTCTTGAAGTACTCTCGACAAAATGTGTATGTGATTAACATACGTGTGCGTATGTGTATGTAAGAAAAAGGACGGAGTAAGAATGTGTAAAAATCACGTTAGCTAAGAGAAGGAAAAAGTATATAGAGCAGAATATTTTTCAAAATTGATCTTAAAATAATGAGAAGGAACGTGATGATTATGCCTGATGATAGGCAACCCTTTTTACGTTCGATCATCCTTAACACTCGAAATGTACATACGTATCTACAATACTTATATGCACGTTTATGATTTATGAAACGAGAGGATACATAAGAATATCGAGTTTGAATACTATTTAATCGCAAATGTTCATTATTTATGATAATTTATTTCTTTTTATTTTTTTTATATATATATATATTAACATAGGATGCATCGTTTTTTATCAGGGTCGAGGACGAGATGAACGTTTTGCACGATAAGGATTTTGTTATCGTACTTTTTCAAAGAAGATAAATATCCCGAGTATGCTTGCTCAGGATATCGTAGTAATATTTACGTTAAAATGTACGATGTTCCTGCGGTATGATGTTAGAGAAAAAGAGAGGGAAAAAAAGGATTCAAGGTCTAGCTGGAGAGAAATCAAGGTTGTACGATGAGAAATAATATTAAGCAGGTAAAAAGCAAGTACACGCAAACTCGTCGTAATAGAATTCATGCGTGTAAACGGTGTGCTATTTTACAGGCAACAGCTGCCTGTTATTCGGAAGCGCTCTTGCTACGCTTTATGTTAGTTCGCATGTAGGTTGGACTCTTCTAATAGGAAATAAACTATTAGACGCGATTAGAAGAACTCGACGAAAATTGGAAAATTGTCGTGGCTCGGTGAAATGATTATTTTTAACGATCAAAGTGAAACTACATGAAAATAATACTGATAAGAAATTCAGTAGATAATAATTTCGAGCGAATAATTTTTTTGTCATTTTCTTTCGACTATCTATTTATGATTAATTTAAAAAGCAATATATAAACTCAATTTCGATGTAGAATTTCGTTGTTCGCCAAAAAATAAGATTGGCAAAACGTCGATGCACTTTAATCTCGATCGAGGAGGAAGAAAAAGAAGAAGAAGAAAAGGAGGAGAAGGAGAAAGAGGAAGAAGAAAAGGAGAAGGAGGACCCATTTACGTGGATTTAATCAGAGGAAAAAGCGTAATATCCTAAATGACGATCTTAATGGTTCGAATGCTAGAGGCGTGTGTTGCTTACTCTCAAGTTCGCTCGCGCGCATACGCTCGCAATCCAGTGTGGGAAAGCGAAGTTGTGATTCAAGTCCCATTCGCGTTGGGTTCTCAAGCGTCGCTTTGTTGTTTTGCTTTGCCACTCGTAGGTCCCTCGGCTATTTACCTCGACGGCAGCCTTACTAGCCCTCCTTGTGCCAGCCACCACTGCTGTCGTTTGCCAGCCCTCGTGTTGCTGCTGCTAGCCTTGCTTGCCTGCCTGCCTACCTGCCTACCTATCTACCTACCTACCTTCTCACTTGCGTCCTTACCTGACCATGAATTTGCACCTAAACGCGCAAAGCGGAAAGATGTCGCGATTTAGTTAGAGACCCATGGAATTCCAAATCTGATCCTACGTTTCCGATCTGATGTTCTTTCTTTTGGAAATATTACATGAAATTAATGACCATGGTTAATAAGTAGACTTTCTTCTTTTTTCTTTTTCCTTTTTCTTTTTTTTTGGTTATGCTACTATCTAGTTATGTTATTATTTTTAACTATGTATATATACTATACGGACGTTATCGTACTATGAGAATATATAAATACGTTTGTGTACCTGTGTATATATATATATATGTGTGTGTGTGTGTGTGTGTGTGTGTGTGTGTGTGTCTGTGCGTGTATACATGTACCTACATGTACAACATGATATTTTTGTAGGTATATAACGAAAATACGGGCTGTGAACTCAATCGCTTATCATTGTTATACATAGATTTTACTTTACTTAATACAAACGAGAATAGCAGTACTCTAAAAGCGAAATAATCGTGCCAAGTTCCATTTCAAAGAGTCGACCTCAGAAGCGTTGCAGTCTACTTCGGATGTGAAAACCGTTCGAAATATTTTATTTCTAAACGAATTCCGGGAGATAAAGAGGTATGAAAATTGAGATATGCAATTATGATAAGAAAGAAAATCGTTCCTAGATATACATCGTTTCGATTTAATGGAAAATTAGAGTCATTGGTACTGGTAATTAGGTCATTAAAATACATCGTCGTTGATTCTCTCGATGTCCATCGTGAGAAATCTCCCGAGCATTGAATTTACTACCGTTAGCGAGAACAACAACAAAGGGAAGCGCAACGGTTTTTGCTTCGTTCTTCCTTCGTGATCTTCGCGTGAAAGGGTGTTAGCCGAATAATGAATAACATTAGCGAGACGCTATGTAATATGTAAATGGCAAGTTAATGGTAAATTATGCGAAAGACGTATATTCATAAATTAATAATAGGATTAGAGATAGATAAGATAAAAAAAGAAAAGGACGAGGGATGGAACACGGTGACCTACTCGCCGAATAAGATAGATGCATTTGATGTGGTTACATGTGAGAGCGAATATGATGTATAGCGTGAATATTCATAACACTTAAACGAGATCCAAGGTAAACAAGGAATATCTATCTTATTTTCCTCGTAGACACGTAAATTTGAAAATCTTGACACGTGAAAAATGTGACGCTTGAGTAAGCGAGGACGATTAAAGATAATATTAATATATAGAACTTATCGTACTTATGGATTTTTCACTCCCCAACGTTGATGTCTCTTACGAGTGACTACCACGCATCGAAGTCTCCGTTTAACGCACATTTTCTTCTGCCTTCGAATACATTTATTTATATATATGTATATATATATATATATATATATATATATATATATTTATATTTATTAATAACAATCTTTCCAATAGTTTATCGTTCCGAACTAAATGAGTTCGTTAAGATATCGTAATTGAATTCCGTTAAAAGTTGAACGAGCCAATGGTTGTACTTAAACTAGCCTACGATCGTTCCGGTTGACCTTGTTTTTATTCGAAAACGTAATTTCTATCAGTAGCAAGTACTGTTAATAGAACGCAAGATACGCGCTAACACTTTTTGCTTGAATATAATTATATACTTTGTAATTCAGCAAATAACGCGTAAGTATTTTTTTTAGAAAGAAATTAATTAAAATTTGCAACCAACGAGAATCTATATTTCTGAAATTTTTTTTTCGTATTATTATCGTTGTAAAATCTATTCACGAGTTTAATGTTTCTATCGAATATCGCAACGACGAAAAGGTTAATACGATTTTAATGAATAATCGTTGCTTCCTGTCGTAGGAATAATTATATTGTTTATTTTTCAACAACTACGAAAATTATCTCGAATCACGAACGACAGATCGACCGAAGTTCACTTACGCAAGAGCATATAATTGATCGACGATCGAAGAGAAATCCAACCCACGTTGATTTATCGACGGGCGGTCTTTGAGAAAGAAAGAAAGAAAAAAAAAAAGATCTAATCGAAGAAGAAAAGAATAAAATAAAGAGGAAGGATGAAAAAAATATCTTTTCTCAAGAGAACAGTCGGAATTTGACAAAAAATTATTTCAAGGGAAATCATAAAAAGAATTTACTATTTGTCGATCAAATAATATTTAATACTTAGACTTCCGACGTTAGACTTCCGACTTAAGAACTTGAAATTTTGATTGGTCGCGATTCCAAAGAGAATAGAAAAGAAAAAGAAAAAAAAATATAGAAGAGGAGAAGTGACGGACGGGAGTAACTGCAGTAATAGCAATAGCAAGAGTATAAGCAGAAATAGAAGCAGCAAGAGGCGGCAGAGGTGGCTACAAACGGCGGTGTTAGCCGAACGGAAAGAACGAAGATAAAGAACGGCGATGCGTGAAGATCTCTGGCTGTCAGTCGGTGGTCAACCGTCCCGGAGGAAGGACGTTGGTATGGTTGCGTGCCATCCGCTTCGACTTCTGCCTTGCCTCGTTTCTTCTCCGCCAACGAGAAACGCGGGAGCTCACCTCAGAATAGGTTAAAGCATCGAACCGATAGGTTCGTAATCGTTCTACAGGCATTTCCGCAGGTACGGAATGTATTTCGATTCGAATATTTCGACAGTTCGACGTTACCAATAGAAAAGGGAAAGAAAAAGAGAAAGAAATCGTACGAGAGAAATATATTTCGATGAACGAGAGAAATTCCTCGAAGGGATCAAATTGATTTCAATACACTTTTAATGCTTAACGGTACTTCTTCCGTGGACATTCGAAAAAAATCGCGCACCTCCGTGGCCTTGTACGAAAGTCGTAATCGGCCGACTTACGGTTGTTCTCCCGCGTGAGTCGAGTCCGTGAGTCGAGTCGAGTCGAGTCGAGTCAAGTCAAGTCAAGTCGAGTCGAGGCGAGTCGAGTCGAGTCGAGTACGAGTCGAGCTGTGCCAGCAAAAGTACCTACATACCTTCGCAAAGATCCACTCCTTCGAATGTGTGCCGTATATGTCGTCAAGAGTAAAGAGGACGTACCTCGATCTAGAAGAGTGCACGATGAGAAGATAACCAAAAGTTTTGATATTTCCTTCTCTACGATCTATGTTAAAAAACGAACAAACGAAAATGCGCCCAAGTTGAAGTTTTCATCAAGATTTTACGTGCTCCTTCTTTTTATTTCTTCGAAGATAGACGAATAGACAGATAGAAATAGATACCTGCAGATATATAGATATATCTATACATATCGAAGGGAGGAGAATATCATCTTGAAAAAATGGCTTCCATGTGTGGCAGCAGTAAAAGCCATCCGGCTTTGACTACCAGCAGTTATTACAGAAGCGGCACTTACCCTTATCAAGTAAGTCTTTATATTTCTTTTGTGATTATACCTCTTTGAGGTCACTCACTAACGCGGGACGTTAAAACATGTCGACGTCCAAGCCTGCTGACGTCCTAGAATTGTATGCACAAAAGAGAAAGAAAAGAGAGAGAGAGAGAGAGAGAAAGAGAGATAAAGAGATTGGAAGATTAGAATCGATTTGTATGCACGGAAAGAAGTGTTTTCTTCGAAAACGGTACTCCGTGAATTGCGAGTGAGATAATTAAGTCGCAAAACGTGACTATGAAACTCGTTCCTCCGGGCAATCATTAATAATTTATTATGAGAAACGCGACGTAAGTACTTACTTCGGAGTAAATTGTACGCGTGAACGCCTACGTAATATATGTGAATATATATATATACATATGTATGTACCATACGTACATATGTATGTATGTATGTATGTATGTACGCGCACATACCAACTATAGAATCTTCGATTCTCTTTCTTTCATTCCTTTCTTTCATTGTTATAAGCTTAACAAAGTCATTTTATCGTTAAAAATTTAATCCACGAATTAATAAGATTTTTATTGTTTCGTATTTTTCATTCATATATTTATATATCTATGTATTTAAACGTACGAGATTTATCCACGAACAATTACAGTTTTATTAACTTAAGACTTTAATACCTTTAAGTATAATAATAAGAACGTCGAAGAATAATAATAACGTAATGTCTACGATAAAACATACTTCGATATCGGATAATGACAATTCACGGATACTTGCCATTGGAAATTATCATGATATTGCATTGAACTGTCATTACGACAGAACGATTTCATCGAATGATGGTAATCAATCTGGTCAGCTCGAGTCTAACTTATTTTCAACGATAACTCGTTACACAGAAATTTATAAAATACTTTCTGAGGTATATATATATATATATATACCTCATATGTATATATATATATATATATACATATATATCTAAATATATCGTAAACGTTTCGATCTTTGATCCTCTCGAAAATAGGATAATTACGATGTTTATCTTTCACGAATAAACTAGTTTATAGATATCTAGGTTTTGCGAACGAGTACCAGTTAAGTTTTTCCTTAAAGGAAAATTTATCCTTCAATGAATTTGATTTCTCTTTATTCGGCAAAGAAACATTTTAATTACTTTTAATTGCTGCATTTAATTCTTAACACCGAATATATAAAATCCTTATTACGTAATTCTTTAAATTATTTATTTATATGATATTTTTTCTTTTTATTTTTTATTCTTCTTTCTTTCTTTTGTTTTTTTTTTTTTTTTAATAAACTCGATGCACATTCGCTCTTAACGAGAACGATGGATCGATCGATTAACAACGAGAGTGACAGATAACGGTGACGAAATGCTTCCTCGTTTACCTTCTTTGGAACTCGTTGGACGAATTTCCTCGTTTCTCGACCTCTGCCACCTGAGTGATACTCGTTTAACTATATCGGTGGTAATTCGACGAGTTTACCAATGAAAGTGAGGAGAGAGACATCCTTCTTCGATCGAATTCCTCACTTGTAACTAATTTTCTAAGAAACGATAAAAGAAAACAAAAAAGAAATAAACAACATGTATTTCACAGCACAGATAAAGAGAAAGAGAGAGAGAGAGAGAGAGAGAGAGAGAGAGAGAGAGAGAGAGAGAGAGAGAGAGAGAGAGAAAGAGAGATAGCAAGAAAATAATAACAAAGCTTGTACTCACGATAGACGAGTATATAACCATGCAATTAAATTAACATTTCAAATAACGTCTACGTAGTATACATATAATATATCAGTATACCTAATAAGGATAATTATATTACATAGTAAGTATAAGTAAGTTTCACGCGTATGAAGAAAAAAGAAGAAAGGGAAAGAAAAAGAACTAAAATATTAAATTAAGAATGAACAAGGAAACTTATATCTTAAAAGAAAAAATATTCGAGGCAAGTACGCGAGATAGCATGAGAGAAAGAGACAGAGAGAGAGAGAGAGAGAGAGAACAAAAAAAATAAACAAATACGTCAAAGTCCTGTTTCAGTTGTTATTTAGAAAAGAAAAAAAAGAAAAAAAAATATTAATACTCGTCGAAGTCGCGTACGTACCCTTACCCTTCTTTCCTCCCTCCCTCCCTCCCTCCGCCCTTAACGTCTCCTTTGTGTATAGACGAAGTTAAAGGTAAGGTAAGGAGACGACCAACGAAGGGGGTTACAGTTTACGCCACCATAAATCGTTATTAAACGAGCGTTCGCTTAAAGGACGGCATGTATCCACGTACTATATCCGCGAGGAAGAAAACTTCGGGACCACCCCGCAGACATATAAAGTCGAACGTTTGACGCACCCATCGCGACCCTCTCATACCTCTCTTCTTATATATATATATATGTATATATATATATATATATATATATCCGACCTTTGCTTCTGAAAGTGGAGGGAAATCATTTCTGTCTTTTCTCTTTCGAATTGTAGAGAGGAAATAAAAGGAGAGGAAGTAAAAGGAACGTATTTATCCTTTAATGCAGTCACATCCTTTGTCCTTTTCAAGTTCTTTATTTAGGTTTCGAAGTCTCTCTGTATTTCTTACTTTTAAAAAGAAAGGAAGGTTAGGTAGATAGGTACTTACCTGCTCTTCGAGGGTGTAAACTTTGAATTGTGCGTGTATGACTTAACCATTAGAGAGAGAGAGAGAGAGAGAGAGAGAGAGAGAGAGAGAAAACAAACAGAATTAATATCTAACATAAACATTTAACTAATCTATTTTATTCGATCGAAAAAAAAGATTTGGATTTTCCGTAAAAATCTCAAAGTAGAAAAATAGATAGATACTCTGGAGCATGTATTGTGGATAACCCATAAGGACTATATACAAGGACGATTGTCCTTACATCGTAGGTGGAGATTTTTTTTTTCTTTTCCTTTTTTCTCTTTTCCTTCCTTTTTTTTTTTCTTTCTCCTTCTTCTCCTTCTTCCTCTTCTTCTTCTATTTATGCAAGTACCTACCATTTCATCCTTTATCGTTCGAACAACCATCGCGATCTCTTATTATGCAGAAGAGAGAGAGAGAGAGAGAGAGAGAGAGAGAAAGAGAGAGGGAGAGAGAACAAACGATCCCTATTCTGCGTTTATCCACCTAGCTGTTATTTATACCTCTTCTTTTCCCTTCTTTTCTTCTCATTCCCAAGGGTATCCTTTGGAGAAGAGTAGTTTTATATCCTTTCACGTGGTATATCTACAATTTCTTTAGCACGAAACCGATCGTTCAGGGTGGTCCTTTTTCATGGTAAAGTAGAATCCCTTCTTCATCGTTTGCATACTATCTCTTATTCCATAATACGTAGAACAATTACGAAAGAATAATTCGTTTGAAAAAATTCAAGTATGAAATCGGTATGGTCTGTATGATGGTGGGTGATGAGAATGGGAGTGGGGGGTAAGAGTAGGGGTGGATAGGATACTTTTTTTTTCTTTTTTCTTCCTGAAAACAAAAAAAAAAAAGAAAAGGATATCGAGAAAACGAGATATCGCTGTTTCTATAGAGTACTATTAAAGATGGCATTCGTGGCTCGCGTATAAAACGCGAGGAGATACTTAGTTGCGCGAGACCACACGTGTACTTACTTACTTACTTACTTACTTGCTTGACTCATCGCGAAAACCTTGGCCTTGTCTTGCATGAAAGCGTTACATAAGTTCTCTTCGCTTGGTATCGCGTGAAGATGATGATCCAATGTTCTTTTTCCTTTTTTTTTTCTTTCTTCTTTCTTTTTTTTTCCTCCTCTTCCTTTTTTTCTCTTTCTAAATCGACAACTTTCTTTTTCTTCTCTTTTCTTTCTTTCTTTCTTTCTACTTTTTTTTTTCACTTTTCTTCCATTCATCCTTTCATTCAATGAAATCTTTCGCATAAATAATTTCTCAATGAAATGTATCAATGAAGGATTTCTCTTTATTCGATTCCGAGTCAAATCGCGCGTCGTTGTTTAATTTCTTTAAAATCTTTTCATCCCATTTATGAATTTAATAAGGTCCAATGAACGAACGTACGAGCGTAAATGGTAAAAGTCGTTCGAGGTTACTCTCACGTTACCGTTATCGTAAAGTCAACCACAAACGATAATCGTAACGATAACGATGTGCTTACTCGCCGCGGCAAAATCATAGAGCGAGATTATAATTATCTCGTATCTTCCGGGATAGTAAAGCACGTATGTAATGGATTCCAGGTTAAACGAAATACCAGACTTACCACCATCTATCTATCACGTGAGTGGACTCGCGCGATTATGTATTTTTTCTTTTTCTTTTTTTTTCTCTCTCTTCTCTGTCTTACATTTCTTTTTTCCTTTTCTTTTTTTTTTTTCTTCTTCCTATGCTCGTGAAAAAGAAGTAAGTAACAAAAGTGTAAAGTTAAATTTTCCGAGAACAAATTGAAATAGTTGAAACCGTGTATGGTCGAAGGAACGAACATGGTTCTTTCGAAGTCATAAGAAAAAGAAAAGAAAAATGGGAACAAAAAAAGAAAAACAGAGTCATTTCCTCGATACGCATGATCTAGCCCGCGAAGGATCATTGACCTTGGAGTAAGCATGCGATCGTATAAAGTCTCGACAGAGCGTCTCATCGATCGTCGGAGCTTCGACCAACCGCAAATCCCTTTAGAGAAAAGAAACCTCTCTCTCTCTCTCTCTCTCTCTCTCTCTCTCTCTCTCTTTCTCTTTCTAACCATGCTGGTTTAACAACTATAATAAAAACGACGGGAAGTGACGAGCCAGCTTTATCGAAGGGACAACAATGACAAACGAAGACGAAAATATGCGAGACCAACTTGAATGGCGAAGAATCGAGGAGGATTTAAATTCCATTCGAAGAAGGGTAGGACGGGATAAGGGAACCGGGCAAAGGGTATTCGGATCAAGGTCGTTTCCATGTCGTCTTCTCGAAGAATCTTATCGGGCGATCTCGCGATCGCGTTCGTGACTCCGAACGAAACTGACTCCGTATCTTTCTCTTTCTTCTATGACCACCACCACCATCACCACCACTACATTCCTTTCGATCGTTTATAAACGATTCTTACGACGACGAAGAAGGACCCTGTTGGACCGCCCGTGCGTAAAGCTTAAAGAGAAGGATATATGAAAGAGAAAGAGAGAGAGAGAGAGAGAGAACTATTTCTATGTCCTTTTTGCGAAGAGACCAAGCGACCACAGGAATTTGTGGTCCAGACAAATCGATATCTGCTTGTGGACGTCTTTGAAGAGGATAATACCAATAATCTTTCGCGTGTGCTTTCTTTTTTTCTTTCTCTTTTTCTCTCTCTCTCTCTCTCTCTCTCTCTCTCTCTTTCTCTTTTCACGAGCGGCACGCTTGCTCGGTCACATTGTAAACTTTACGACTCTCCCGCAATACCGTTCAAGATAAATCTTGTGCTTCTCTTTCTCTTTTTCTTTTTCACGAGACATGCAACGTCATGTAACCAGCCGATAAAATGCATCCAATCGATTTATCGACAAAATATCTCGTCGAAATTAATTAATTTGGAACATAACGACGGGGAGATGATGGGAGAGAAAGAGAGAGAGAGAGAGAGAGAGAGAAGGGTTATAAAGGGAGGATAATCGATGTTATCCTTAAATCGGATCGTCTCGTAATTCATCGTTAATGACGATACGGTACTTCTCGCAGTAAAACAAGTAAGTAATCGATCGCTGTGAGAAAATGTAGAAATCGATATGAGAGAGATGCGTTCGTAAACCTTAACGAATGATAAGTATGGGTTATCAAAAATGATTGTTCCGGGTTACATGGGATCGTTTAAACTATTCTTATGTTATGGGAGTTTAAAAAATATGAATCATAGGTATCGAAAACGCTCGAGGCGAGAATCCATTGAGAAAAGAATCGTTCGAGAGATATTCCTATGATTGAGGATCATTCAAAGGCGAGTAAAAGAAAAAGACAGGTAAGGAGGAAGAAAGAAAGAAAGAAAGAAAGACAGAAAGACAGACAGAGAGAGAGAGAGAGAGAGAGAGAGAGACTATGTTGTATATATATGGATGGAGAGAGATCGTCTCGTTTGCTTTCCTTCTTTCTCTCTTTCTTTTATTTTTCCTCATCCCTTCCCATTTCTTATAGCAAGCTGTTACCTCAGAGACGAGACAAGCCAATCTTATGTTGACTCGACCGCAGACAGACCGCAAATCTCGTCTCTCTTTCTCTCTTCTTCATTCCCTTCGTCATCGTCTCGATCCGGTATACGGAGTTAAAGTGACACTAAATCCAAGGTGGCACTGACCTAACTGCTTAGCTAGGACCACCGAAGAGAGATGGACCGTTTTTCTCCCTCTCTCCCTCTCTCTCTCTCTCTCTCTCTCTCTCTCTCTCTCTCTCTCTCTCTCTCTCTGCCTGTCTATCTCTCTGTCTCTTTGTGTCTCCTTACACGACGATAAGTACTGTTATTTCTCTGGCATACTTTGCTCCGGAATATCTAATGAATGTATGTATATGTATGTACATGCTTATGTGTCCAAAGAAAGAGAGAAAAAGAGAGAGAGAGAGAGAGAGAGAGAAGTGAATTAAAAACATATTGAATTAAAGGACGACCAAGGTCAACAAACATTGCGATCGATATAACGACTATGAGTACTCGTTTTCTTGTAAAAGAAGAAAAAAGAGAAAAGAAAAGAAAGAAAAAAGAATCTTGATATATTTTATCCCGATTGAAAAAAAAATGGACGAATCGTACGAAACGTCACGTATTCGTAAAAAGTTTTCATGTCTAGCCATTATGGATCCATTAAGATCGATATCTTCAAACGATCTTATATTTCTCGTAAGAAAGGGATAAGCATGGATCGATTTTGAAAACGCTATTGGCTATGAGTACCACGCACCTGACCTCGAGCGTTAAAACTTGGATCGATCGTTGGTTACGCTCGGTATGCGATCGCGATCTTGATCCTTCGGTTCTTGCACGCGATCCACGATCCTTTCCCATTCACGATGCTCGAGGAAAGGCCACGTATTCGTAGAAGAGGACGGTCCATTACCATGTTCCCCCTTATTCCTAGAGTTTCGTCAGCACTATTCTCTTTTACTATTATCATACCATCTATTATGAGCATGGATTATAAGTACGTAACTATCCTATATCTAGCTACTTAACTTAAGAAACTTTTTTCTAACGATTATCTCTCGAGATTCTTTGTTCTCGTTTACAATTTGCGTAAGTCTTGCGATAATTTTTATATTACTTAAGTAACCAAGTACTTAAATGAAACGTGGGATGAAGAAAAGAAAAGACCAGAAACACTCTTTCTTCCCCTTCGAGGATTAATTTATTATAACTCGTATGAGATAATTAAATTGGTTCGTTAATGAGCCACGAGGCCTGTCCACTCAATGGCCTTTCCTTTTTGTTTAGCCACGATCATTACAATGGCTTTACAGTTAGGTTCGATGAACTCTCTGAATGACTGTGAATATTGGCTTTTGATGATATTCTATGCAACGTGCATCGTCAAAAACAAAGAGAAATATAACAGATATAATATAACGCTGAGTATAATATATTATCGGATAATTATCTAGACGGTTGGATAATTAATACGAACAAGTGACCAACTGAACATAGGACCATCATCATACATCGATAAAATTTTATCCTCTCGCACTGTATTATACTACAGGTTCTAACTGTAACTATACGATTCCAATAGTACGATCTTAAGGAGCGATTAGATAACTCCAATGCTCTTTATCTATGATCTATCTACGAGCATGAGTTTATTTCTTTCTGAAGGCTGATAGTTTCTCATAATAATGGCACGTTCGATCGTAATTTATTCGAGTTGTATTCAACAGAAGGTAACAGTATTATCGATAATGAATAATTTCGAATGGATGAAACATGATCGGTCCGTAAATTATCAAATATCCATCGATTAGGATACGTTTATGATATGACATAAGGTACTTACTTTAAGTAAAGGTATTAAGGAAGGTAAGACTCGATACAAACACGTGTAATTTCGTGGAGGTTCGTAAAAAGGAAAAAAAAGAAAAAAAAAAATAAGAAAGAAGTAAAAAAAAAAAAAAATAAAAAAAAAACAAGAAAGAAAGAAAGGAAGGAAGAAAAGAAGGAACGAAGGAAGGAACACTCGAGATGCTACATTTTCGATCTCGTGAGTCCTCAGGGCACGATGTTGTAGTCTAGTCAGCGAGGTACGGATTTGCATAGCATTGTAAGAGACGAAGAACGAAAGAGAGAGAGAGAGAGAGAGAGAGAGAGAGAGAGAGAGAGAACGTGAGCGTAGAAGAAGAAGAAGAAGAAGAAGAAGAAGAAGAAGAAGAAGATGATGATGATGATGATGATGATGAAGGAAGAGAAGGGAGCACCCAGCATGGAAGTTCCAGGATGACCCGCAGTGCCTGGAAATCCTGGATCTAAAACGGTTGGGGTCCTGAGAAACTCACGAGGTCAATTCAAGTATAGTTACGTCACGACCCCGAAGTCTCCCTACCTTCCGCCAAGTTGTAAATCAAGAAGGGAGAGGCTGAGATACGCGCGACTCATGTCCGCTTGCCTCCCTATTGCTTTAGTTTAGACGACGTTGGGTCGGCAACCTTTTCGAACTTAAAAAAAAGGATAGACTATATAATGTATAATCTTTATCATTAAATTCGTTAGATAGTTTTCTTTCTTAAAATAGATATATGTCTATCTTATAAAAATAATATAGACATCAAGGAAACGGAAGTTTAACTCGTATAACATCGATTATTATTGAAATTAGCTAATTTGTAATCATCCATCGCATTGATTTACGTTTGATCGCATATTATTTCGATTAACATCCTAGCAATATTTATTAGTTAACTTTATAGTTAACTTCTTTCCTACGTGATATAGATATTTATTATCAATCACGATTACGTCTATTATAATATTTACTTTCTTTCTCAATGAAACCGCAAATCGATGATATTAGTCTTTCGCGATAACAAACTAACGGCTATCTATGATAAACTTTTATGTCTAGTCGTTACACGGAAGCCGTCGCGCCTCGGCGAATAATATGCGTGCATGCATTGACTCTAATTGTTCACTGAATCACTGGTAATTACTTTGTGGTTAATCGTATTGGTTGTGAAAATGAGAGAGAGAGAGAGAGAGAGAGAGAGAGAAAGAAAAGGAAAAAAAAAGAGGAAAGAAGAAAGAAAAAGGAAAAAAATCTCAAGAGAAAAACATTCGTTACGAATTACCTACCCTTGCCAATTAACTCAAGCAACTTCTTATTATTATAGAGTCTCTCTCTTTCTCAGTTGCATATATATATATTTTTCATCATTCGTAAGACATATTTATGATATATGTTATACAACCGTAGATTCGATCGTCCTTACGGTTAATTAAATTCGCGATGATGAATCACGATTTCGATTGGAATATTTCTCACGTTACGCCGACGAAGTGTTCACGGCCAGCTAGAAAAGATACGGCGGAAGCACGTACGTTTATGTTAATCAACGATCGCGTTTGATATTCGTGCATCAAGAAAAGAACTTCCTCTATTTACTTTTGTAACAAACAGATGGATCATCCTCTCGATCGATGGTCAAAAATTCGTCATCGATCGAATGAATTTAAAATCGACCTTGTCTTGATTTCACCATGCGCAAAGATCTCAATTGCGGCGAGATCAAAGAAGATCTCATTTATAAATCTCAATGGCATAGGATATATAATGGAAGGATTAAGAATAGGAAGAAAGAAAGAAAGATTGAAAGTTTCTGTCTTCACTGAAATGATCAATTTCGAACGATTCAATAGGAAGACGAAGGAATGCGATGTTCCAATCTTGGAAATGTAAGAATCCTTTCGGTGTTCGAAGAATATTATCTCGATGATCGCGAATGAATTTTCTCGCGAATAAAAGGTGAGGATGCGATGAAATAGTTTAGATCTTTTACCACAGGACTCGACGGTTAAGGCAATTAAATGAGCGATATAAGGGTCGCGATCTACGTTCATTGTGAGGAAAGACCATTTTAAAAGATATCCTTATTTATTATATGTATATAATGCGTGAGAACATGTACATCGTTTAAATTAATTCTACGTGTTGTCTTAACGATAACGAGCTATACGTACGAAGAGATTTTTTTCTTTTCCCTTTTTTCTTTTCCACCTTTTTTTTTTTTTTTTCTCTCTTAATCGATTATTAACAATAAATTATTACAAATTATTATATTCTTGAGAATTACGAATTAGATGTAATAACATGTTATATGGTGTGAGAATAAGTGTTTTCGATGGATAAATTTATTCCATAGAATGGTCACGGGTACCGAACACATTCTCGTTTACGGAGTAAGACAAACGAAATGACGTACGGATATCGCGGTTGTTAAAGCGAGCGTGACGTACGGCCGACGAGAAGGAAACGTATGAACTTGAAACGGTCGTCACCGAAGCCGCAAGGTAGATTAATCAGCGGCAAAGGGAAATAAATCAGGATGTTAGTGATAAATCAGGGGGATGCGGCCTATCGACTCTTGGCTATTATGGGTTGGCTTTGCGTACGTAGGTAACTAGCCTTCATTACTACAACCTTGGCAAAGAAATGTCCCGGAGTCGAGAGAAGAAGACTGGATATCTCCTTTCTCTTTCTCTCTTTTCCTTTTTGTATTATCTTACTCGTGCAGGTCAAAGACACGAGTGGCAGCATTTACAGATCGAAAAAATTCATAACAATTTTCTTAATGTCATCGAGAAGTTTTGCTTCTTTTTGTCGGGCCATTGAATCTTTTTTTTCTTTCTTTCATTTTTTTTTTTTTTTTTTTTAATTCTTTTATTAATTTTCTTTCTTCTTTCCTTCTTACGCCAAAACGAACGTACGTTATTTTAATTTAATTCATTCAATGGGAGGCATCCCGATCGTTCGTCCGTCATTAGCCGCATGCAGAACTAACGAAAATATATCTTAAGGATACATTTTCAAATCAAGTAGTTATCCTCTACTAAAAGAAAGATTCGACCCTGAACGAGCGTTACAACGCGTACCTACACGCGAATGTACGTAGACGTGCGTTCATAGGGTTTCTCATTAAGCGAGACAAGGACGGCAAAGAGGTACGGTGGCGTCCTTGAAAGATCTTTGCACTCCCTCGCCACTCTTCGCGGTCTCATCTTCTCCTCCTCCTCTTCCTCCTCATCTTCATCCTCCTCCTTCTACTTCTATTTTACGTTTTCTTCTTTGCCGTCCCTTCGAAGGCCGTGAAATGACTCCGCCCAGGTCATGGACCAAGCACCTGCACTAGCATATACCACCTGTATCGATAGTCTCTTATCCCTGTTCTTTTTTTTTTCTCTCGACTTCTTTCTTTCTTCTTTTTGTTCCAGACTTCATAGTCTTTTTTGTCTTTTTCATAGTCGTGTCGTCGTCGCGCGTTATCGTTGTCGTTCTAACCAAGTTCTAATCAAGAATGTAAGATACTTACTATGAGGAAGACTCTCTCTCTCTCTCTCTCTCTCTCTCTCTCTCTCTCTCTTTCCTTTTCCTTGTAATAAACTCCCTGAGAAACGAGCATCCGCTGTGTGATCCTGTTTCTATCGGTGAAGCAATGCGCTTAGTTACAGTAGATTCAGAATCTTCGATGTTTTACAGATTCGTGTTAGTAACTTGACATCGAGTATGTATTTAGATATATATGTATGTACTAATACGACGTTAAACGATTTGAGAATATTATAGATATATTTCATTCATTCCTCTTTTTTTTTTGTTTTGTTTTGTTTTGTTTTTAATAACTCCGTTAATTTCGAGACAAAGATATATACCAAAGGTATAAACGATTTAATTACCATAAACCCATAATTACACGTGTTCCATGAAAATGCAAAGATACATTCTCAAATACGTTCTCTCTTGTCCCTTAAGTATTTATTCAGGCTCGTCCTCAGGGTCGAACAGATCGATCGACCGATCGTCGTCCACTTTTTCTCTCCTTTTCCCCTTCCGATCATTTTACTTCTTACTTCTTATTTCTTTTTCATTTTCTTCTTCTTTTTTTTTTCTCTCCTTTTACCCTCCGCGTTCCATTGCTCTTACTTTCAGTAATTGTGGATAAACTAGTCCGACGAGTAGTAGTACCATCCGCGGCACATCGTTTATAGCCTCGCGTTAGAGACTATGAAAAAGCTGTGCGCCGGTAACTCTTCTCTACGTTCCAACGAAAACCTATCAAATTATTACGAAGGAATGAAATCGGAAGAAAAAAGAAAAAAAAAAAAAAAAAAAAAAGAGAAGACAAGAAAAGAAATTTATTTGTACCTATCAAAAAAAAAATGATAGTGCTTTAACAAAAATTTATTGAATTTTCTTTTGAATTAAATCGTGACATTAACCGAGAGAATGCAGGCAATTCGTTGCGTTGCCAGAAAAGGTCCTCTTAATTCGGTGGACCATTAGTAGGACGATTAATAAACGTATAAAAGTTGTTCGCCAAGTTGAACAGAGAGAGAGAGAGAGAGAGAGAGAGAGACATTTGTGCGGTGTCGCGCGGCGAATCGAGTTGCTTCCGCGTATATAAGTCTCGAGTATGTTACATTATTCTCGTCATAAAGCACTTTCGCGATGCCGAAGCTAATGGCCTTTTCGAGAATAGTCTAGCTGTTACCACGCTTTGTGATCCACATAGTTGGATATGCTCGGTAACGCGACATAAATGCTTCGAATTTTTTCCTTTTTCTTATACTTTTTCTTTTTTTTTGTTTTGTTTCGTTTCGTTTTGTTTTCTCGTCTTTTTTCTTTCTTTTCGTTTTTTTTTTCCTTTTTTTTCCCCTTTTTTCTTTTTTTCTTTCTTTTTTTTTTTTTTTTTTTTGATATCTTCTTTTTTTCCATTCACAACGTTCTTTCGCGCGCTTCCCTTGAAAAGAAATTTATAATGAAGTTTTGAGAAAAGATAAAAGAAACAATATGTGAGAACATTCCGTCGGTGAATTTTATGAATCGAATTATATCAAACGTTTTTTTCTTTTTCTTTTTTTCTTCTTTTTCTTTTAATAGAACACAGTCATTCAGTTTCAAGAACTATTTAAATATTTCTTGGATCCATTGAAAGATCTATCCTAATACGATATAATTGCCTCATTGTATTCCACTTTTCGATCGTATAATCGCATTGACGTATTTCTCTTAACGAGAAAGGGAGAGAGAGAGAGAGAGAGAGAGAGAGAGAGAGAGAGAAAACCGCATATGGGTTTCTATTTGCCGATGATTCTACGAGATTTTATTCCGGAGCGTGTCAAGGGAGCATCGATATCGAATGTCGACGGTAATGGTGGCTCTAATGGCGGCTCTAATGGCATTTTCTCTGACTTGCCAACAACGCGTAGACCAAGTGCAGCTCGTCCTTCGACGAGAAACGCATAAACGACTCCTTTGTACGACGATCCTCATTGCGAAGAAGTCCACCTATGTGTATACGTATACACGTTATTCTATGTATGTATATGGATTTACCAGAACGTTATTCCCATGAAACCTACCTTCGGAATAATGTCTTATGCGAAAATGAGATTACTATAAAAAATGAAAACATAGTGGCGTCCCCTTTCGATATCTTCGTTCGATCATATCTCACAATTATCGAAGCTATTATTCCAAGATAATTGCTTCTTCGCGATAATTACGCGACAATTCAGGAATAATATACGATGATTATGTTAGCTTAATTCGATCGTATTATAAAGAGATGACGATGATACTTTCAGCAAAGTATGCACTATGTGCATACGTGTGTAGAAGATTTGAAGAGAAAAAAGAAAAAAGAAAAAAGAAAACGCAAGAGAAAGAGAAAACCATCGATCATAAGTTCTATAAATATATTACATTAACAAAGTAACGCTTCGTTGCGAATAAAACGAGACAACTATAATGGAAATAAATATACATAAAGATAATCCTTCGAAATCTTCCAATTTTGTTTCCAAGAAATTTTACAAGGTAATAATCATTATAATCGGACGATTTATCGCGAGGGGAGATCGATCGATCGATCTTCGTTATAGATACATACCGATCGAGGCAGTTCCGATCCACGCCCATCGCACACCTTCTGTCGTACAAATGCGTCCCGTTAATTACGATGAGCCAGCGAACGAAGGAAAGTAGAACGAAGGTGCGTTCCTACGTGTATTCGAGAATGAACGAGAAGGATAGAAGGATACACACAGAGAGAGATAGAGAAAGAGAAAAAAAAAAAAACAAAGTTTTCTTTGAAGCTCGCCTTTAGGCTTTTCGACGATCTTCGATGCCAAGCGTTGGTTAGCAACGGTTCTTTCCTCTATCCTCTGACCATCTTGATGACCGGTACGGCACGTGCTGCTGAGTACGCGAGCGAGACGGAAAAATAAGACAAAAAGAAGAAAAAGAGAAGGAAGAAAAAGAAGAAGGAGGAGAAGGAAGGGGATAAAAAAAAAATAATAAAAATGAAAATACTCTCTTCTTAGTACTTTTCATCGAATCACGACAATCATGGATAAACTCGATAACGGTGTTGTTCCATTAAATCCACTATGATATTTCTGATACGATTGACCTCCTAAGTATCTAACCAATGTTCTAATCTTTTTCTCTCTCTCTCTCTCGCTGTCTGATCAATACGGTGAATTGGATCTATCGATCGTATTCCATATAGTAGGCTATTAGCTTTTCACGGAATGTTCTTTAACATTCTCTCAGCAACCATACATTCCAACGAATCAACGAATCGTGAAGACGAGGTCAAGTTTAAGAGGATTCTTTCGAAGATAAAACCATTTATCTATCTATCTTCATGACGTATGGATACCTTTCAACGACCAAATCGTATTCGATTAATAAATCTTGTCTATCAAGGTTTTACGTACATCGCGTTTAATAGTTTCAACATTATTATCGTTATTATTATTATTATTATTATTATTATTATTATATTCTTTATGTTTGTTTCGTTATGAAATTGATCATCTTGAAGAAAGTCAATGATCTTTGGTAGACGGCCATTGACTCGTGCGAATATTAATTCTTTAAAACGCGTTCGCTCGCACGCGCGCTTGTCTCTCTCTCTCTCTCTCTCCAGCTATCTTTCTCTTTTTTTGGATGGACCCTTTGGAGGATGGTCACTTACGTCACTCGAGCACGTAATACAATAAATACGAAGATGTTACACTGGTGCTTCTTATAAAAAAAAGTGAAAAAAATAAGGAATGAAAAAATACGAGCGTATCGATCTTGCGGCCTTGTACAAGATCGTTATTCTCTCTCTCTCTCTCTCTTTCACTCATCTCACAATATTTATGTTACGTCGGTCAATCGATTTTATAATGAATATTTTTTTCTTTCTTTTTTTTCTGTATCGAACACGTTTCTAAAATATCTTTCTTTAATGGACAGGAGACCGTTTCCAAGTTATATTCAAAGGCCTTCTTTCTAAGAAACTTTTATTCGCATAGATCCACTCTATGATTTCACGGAGCGCGGTGCGTTTATAATCTTACAGCATCGCGGAAGAGCGTGACAAATATCACTCTGGCATACTCCGGTTCCGTAATATTCGTAATCTCGATTGAAACGAACGAGATTACACCTTATTTCTTAGGACATCGACTTTAACCGAATAATCAGACCTTGACGACCTTAGGTCATTATCACGAGGAATTATTATTTTATCTCAGATATTATTTCCATATCGTTCTTGAATTGAAGAGAATGATTAATAATTTTTTTTTATTTTACATACATCTAAATCAATACTTTGTTCAATCTCTACTCGCCTTGAATATAACCATACATATTTACGCATAGCGTTAACAAATCAATTCTTTGAAACATCTTATTGAGCGATGATGTCGCGTGATCAGAGAGAGAGAGAGAGAGAGAGAGAGAGAGACCATTATTTTCTCAAAGATCCGTCGAATGTGACGCGTCCATAATTTCGACTGAATTTCTTTTCCTTCATTTTTTTTCTCCTTATTTTCACGCATTCCACTAACGCGAGCAGTTGGTACCGTTAACGGGGGGAATTGCCATCCAAGGAGCTAAATTTATTACATGTACACGTTATTGGACATCGTATATCGCGACGCTTGGTTGGGTCTCTCTCTTTCTCCGAGAAGATGCATGTGAACGTAAGAAAAAAAAAAAAAAAAAAGAATAATAATAACGTAATGGCCGAGACAGGAAGGTATAGCCTCGTTTAAAGAGATCACGATCGATGGATCGCTTGATCGTATCGATCGATTCACTTTGATAAAGACAGCAATTCTCTTCACGTAAATTGTTCGACGATTTCGATCGTACCAAATTCTTACGAAATTATGTCATTTTACAGAGCGACTATTACTTTCCACCACGATCTACATGGTCAAGGGTACCAGCACATCCAACGAAAAAACAAAATGGCAATTCGACGTGGAAAATCGGTAGCGCGATGCTGATAATATCGGCGATGCTCGTATTAATCGCTGTACTTGCGATCGCCGGACTTGCACTCTGGTTGGGTGGTAAGTTTTCCTTCATATCGTCGTTATTTTGTTATTTTCTATTTTTCTCTATTAATCCTTTACGTAATAAACGTAAATGAAAGAGACGAAAATTAAAACGTTCGTGTTTCAGCATTGAGGAACGATTCCAAAAATGGTTAGTATCTTTATTTAAATATGATCCGTTAGAAATCGCAAAAGGAATCTTATCAAGGATAAAATATTTTCTTTTATTCATTTTCAGCGATCGTTGGATTCTATTGCAATTTCAGAGTAATTAAGGGAGAAAGGTATAATCCGATGTTGAAGTTGAACACGAGTATGGTGTTTCGAGATAAGGAAAGAAAGTACAAAAATATTGTAAGATATTAGAATTTCAATAGAAATAGAAATATAATTATGTAAACGTTTATTGATCAGTTAAGTACGAGCTATTGTCATTGTTATTTCAGTTCGAATTGTTGTTCAGAAGAAGCGTTTTGAGTCCAGCTTACAAGCAAACGATTATAGACAAATTTGAGAATGGTACATTTAAGGTCTTCTTTAGGCTATACTTAGACAGAAGGAAGATACCGAGATCCATCACGAATATCGAAGATACGATAGAGGATATAATAGCTAAGGAAACTTATTCGTTGTCCTCTTTATTCAAGGATCTGGAATTAGATCTCGCCAGTATAAACGTCAAACGTAAGCAACTACATAGATAAACATTTTTAATATGTCATTGTCATTCGATTATTGTTATCGAAATCTTGCATTTAATTTACTTAGGAATAAGTCAGGAGATAGCGACGAATCAGAAACAGACGAATCAGCAGAGAAATGCTATGATAACGAAAAATGGTCTCCTTCGACCAAATAGAACGAGTCCTCTTATAACGGGCACCAAACCAAAGTCTAAACCAACGAAGATAGAATCTAGCGAACCTGAAATCGATTTCAATAATATTCCAACGATTCAAGGAACTTATAAGGCGACGAAGATCAACGAAACTATGAAGAATTCTACTAAAATAGATGTTAAGATCGAGTCCAATGTTAAAAACTTTAGTAAGATTTCGCAATTGGACGAAGTTTTAAAGAGTACTGTTTCGAAGATCGAGGATACTACGAAATTAGAATTAACTTCTGCAGAACCAATTTCTACCACGACGAAGGACAGAACAACGAATAGAATCGGTGTAACGACCGAGACAATTGATCACCAAAAGGAAATTACTTTATCTTCCATAAAAGTGTCGTCCACTACTACGAGTAGTACAAACAGCGTGATCTTTAATGATTTTCACAAGCCAGATTTTGAAACGTCACCTTGGAAACCAATAGTTCCTGGATACGTTAATACCGAATTGAAATTATTACCGGAAACCACAGTATCGTCAGGTAACATTGATATCGATTCGACTGTCAAAAATTCAACGTACAATATTCAGGATAAGGTCATTGACAATCCAAAATTGCCTAATCGAATTCCTGAAAGTTTAGATCCTTTGAATACGCGCATGGATGTACCAGGTATGAGTACATTGGACGAGGAAGATACTGATTTTCCGCACGACAGAATCGTACCCGAAGATATGGTGAATTTTAGAGTAAACGGTAAATTCAAGAACAAGATTCCAGGATTGATGGACGATGGTAACGTGTTTACAGCACCGACACCTGCGGCTGAAACTTTCAACAGGCCGAGCATCGAAGTGTCCGGTCAATTACCATCCGAAACTTATGATCTACGATTGAGTACTTCTTCGGAATTGACCAAAGCTGATGGTGCGAAACAACATTATTATCAGACGATCGATCAAACCAGAACGAAAATCGAACTGGCGAACTCGACGAACGAGCCAAAGGAAAATTCTTCATCGACAATGAGTTCCATCGCTTCAAGATGGAATCTCCAAACAGTCAAATCTAAGCCTTCTTTGACAGAGGAATCAGATCCGGAATCAGTGTCCGGAATCGGTATCGCCGAACCTGTTCCCGATGTAGAAGAAAATTTAGAAACGAGAAGTCGATTAAGTGGAATCGAGGCACTCGACAAAGAACAAAACGACGCTTTACGCGACAGAAAGGTCGATCAGAGACCGATTTATACGAGCTACCGAAGTCCTGATCTAAGTGGTAGCGCGGTTAGGCCCAGTCTCATAGAAAATCCTGGAACTTTAAAACCCTTTCGACATACCATTCCTGTTGACAAAATTACATCGGCAATTGTTTCAGAAGATGATAACAAAAGGCTCCCATTGATATCACCCAATCAGAATACAAAAATTTCATCGTCCGTCAATAACAATGATAACAAACATATCGAAAAGGCAGAGATAAAGGATAAGTGGATAACGTCGATGAATATTAAAGAAGCCACCGAGATGATTAACGCTGATCGAAAAAATACAAGTGCAGAGTCATCCGTTAAAATCGCAAATATCGAATTGGCCGAATCAACGAAACCAACGAAATTGAACGGCGAAGAAATGATAGACGACGAGAAGATTCTTAAACTAAGTACGACCGAAATTTATTCGGAACTGTTACATCCATCTTATAACAATGGACAGAAATTGATCATGAAGGACGAAGGAAATAAAGAAGTTATATCGGAAAAGCTAACGTCCAACGTTTCGAGAAATTCTACCTTCATCGAAGTTGATACTCTACAACATGTTCCCAATCAAACGGATGAAGAAAGTACGAATGATTTTGATAGTAAAAATTCAGCGAATAGGGGAGAAAATGTTTCGATTAATCCTCACTTGACAACTACACCAGGTACACGTAAAAAAATCTACAATGACACGTTGAAGGCCTACGTTGTTGAAAATTTGGTGACCTTAGCACCTGTTAAAAGTAACACTGGAGTTGGCAGGCCCATCAGACCAAGACCTAAAATTGAAAATGAGAAAGTCACGAAACCTTCGGAAAAAACATCCGCGAATAAGAATTCCGTGGAACGATTAGACGAAACAGCGTTACTGGAACAATTGTTTGGTCTTCAGGGTTTAGAAAGGGATAACAACAAACGTAATTCCAATCTTTCCAAAGGAAAACTCGTCGATGGTATAGAAACGAATAATGCGACAAATTCTTCCGATAACAAACATACTCACATCGAACAAATCGTCGAAGTTGTAACTTCTGTTAGTACAAAGATATCGTCCAAACAAAATCCTGATCGAGTTGTTCTCAGATTCGTCGTAACTAATTCAACTTCTCCTCCTATTATTCATTCCGACTCTAATACGAAATTGGAAAAGCATTCGTTAGAAAATACGGAAGAAAAACGTTCGTTCAAGGAAGAAAAACTAAACGCCGATCCGATAAAGATACAAACTTCTGATAGGAAAATTTCGACGTTAGAAGAGAATCGATATCTTTTGGACAAATTGAAGCAATTAGCGGAAGTAAGAACCCATGACAAACCTATCGTGACGATTCACAAAAATTCATCGAACATATCCTTAGATAATCTGAATTCTAAAATTAAAGAAGGATCATCACCATCGAATGATCAAAGATTCTTACAAAATTTTGATGAATTGAAAAAGATCGCGGACGTAGCGATGGGAAATGAAACGTTGAAAAATGGCAGTGCTCTGTTCACATTGAGTCGAGACGGCGTAAGGATTCTCACGAAGATAATGAACAAAGTTGAAGAAGATGATTTAAAACATCAAGCAAATCAGACGAACGAAGAAAGTCCTGTATTTATGACTGGTAATAACTGATAGAAACTATTTTGGGATTATTTCAAAATATCGATCCTCGATCATCCGAATCATTGATGAAGATCGTATATTTTTCACAGATAACTGTCAAGGGGGGGGCTTCCAGTGCAACGACGGCAAATGTTTGCCATCCAGTGCGAGATGCAATATGCTTGGCGAATGTTCGAATTCGGAAGACGAGGCCAGCTGTACGTGCGCGGACTTTTTAAAGGCACAACTTCTACAACAAAAGATATGCGATGGTACAGCGGATTGTTGGGATTATTCCGACGAAACAGATTGTGGTGATTAACTAATCGATATCATCTCAAAATAATTGCATTGCATTCGCCTAAATCAAGACTTAAAAAATACTGTCTCATTTCCGTGTTGACAGATTGGTGTGTCGAGGGTCAGTTCGTTTGCGGTAACAGCAGGTACTGTGTGGATCAGAGCAAGGTTTGCGATGGTTTCCGAGACTGTCCTACTGGAGAGGATGAAAAGAAATGTGCCGCACTGATCGAGGAATACGTTGAAGATTATAAAAAAGTAGCTGACGAGTTAAAAAATAAAAGCATAATTTTGGAAAGTAAAAATGAAAGTGACGATGTCTTCGTCAAGTCGGAAGATTATTCGTACGATTCGGAGAACAATCGAGATGTACCGTTCGATCAAGAAGCAGTTGAATCCACCTTATCAAAAACAACCACCCTTCCTGATTCCTTTGACCTTCCATCGAGCAGAGAAACCTATGGGTCCGTCGTAGAAACGACCATTTTACCGGATGAACCAACGAATTCTCCGAATCTCGTATCAGGAAGAGAAATATCCTTGAATTTGAGAAACAGTCTCGTTGATAGAACGTCTTTTCACGCGAAAGAAGATTCTCTGATAACCTCCACGCAAGGATTTAAAAAAGAACTGAATGGTTACAATGACAAAGGTTATCTAAATATAAGAAAAAATGGAAAGTGGGGGAAACTTTGCTTAAATTCTACGAACAATTTTCGTCAGGAAAAACAGACTACTTGGAGCATCGAGGATCTTGGTAGAGCAGTCTGCAAAGCAATCACGTATCAGTAAGTTATGATTTGACTTTTTTTCTTCCTTTTCTTTTTCTCTTTCTAACGTGAGAAGCTTTAAAAGAGAAACAAGGAAATTTTTTCTGACTTATCAGAGATTACGAGAGAGTCGAAAGAGTCCTGGATGAAAATCCATCCTCCGGCAATTCTTATTACGTACTCTCATTTAACGAGAAACCGTCCGACAAAACCGTGTTAACCTTCAAGCCGTCCAACTGTCCGAGCGGCCAAGTTCTCAAGGTCAAGTGCAAGAATCTCGAATGTGGAATAAGGACGCAGGCTCCGTCGCAGGCAAGGTATATCCATTGAACCAGTTTTTCATATAATTATATACCAAAAGAAGTGAGAAACTTTTACGTGTACATAGATCGTTAAATTTGAGATATGTGTTGTACAAAAATCGAGTTCTATGAATCAACTGGATTCACTGAAATAGATTGCACGTTTCTCGTCGTTCCAGGATCGTCGGGGGCGGCAGTTCATCGGCAGGAAGTTGGCCGTGGCAAGTAGCTCTCTACAAGGAAGGTGATTATCAATGCGGAGGAGCTCTTATCAATGACAAATGGATTCTCTCTGCAGCCCACTGCTTTTATCGGTAAGCCATGACAATTTCTCCTTACCTATCGTGATTTGTCGACCAATCGGGAACCAAAGTGCTTGCTACATTTTTCAACGAGATAATAAAATGGATAAGTTTGAAGCATTTCGTATTTATCCAGCCTCTTATAAAAGCAAGTAATGTCTTAGGACGATAAAAAAAAAAAAAAAAAAAAAAAAAAGAAAGAAAGAAAGAAATGACGATACGAGCGATGAACTAAGAGAAAAATTTATCTTTTTTTCTCTCTTTGAAACAACGCAAAAATTATATTATTTTAGTGCTCTCGACGAATATTGGGTTGCAAGGATAGGTGCTACTAGAAGAGGAAGCTTTCCAAGTCCACACGAGCAACTTTTACGACTGGATCACATCGTCCTTCATCCGGATTACATTGATAATGGATTCATTAACGACATAGCTCTTCTTAGACTCGAAAGATCGGTTACGTTCAGTGATTACGTCAGACCGGTATGCCTTCCGCAGAACGAACCAAAAAGTGGGACTACTTGCACTGTCACCGGTTGGGGACAATTGTTTGAGATCGGCAGAATATTTCGTACGTACTCATAATCTCGTATCTATACATCTAAATGCAAGTCTTTTTGCGATGATATATATATATATATTTTTTTTTTTTTCGTTCAATAGCTGATACTTTGCAAGAAGTCCAACTGCCTCTGATATCAACGGAGGAATGCCGAAGGAAAACAATCTTCTTACCGTTGTATAGAATCACATCAGGAATGCTTTGTGCTGGATTAAAAGATGGCGGAAGGGATGCATGTTTGGGTGACAGCGGTGGTCCTTTGGTTTGTTCAGGATCTGACAATAAATATACCATTCATGGTAACATCTCAATACTCGCTTATACAAAACCTAATGATATTTTATAAGAATCTTAAGATGATTTCATTTTATTTATTTAGGTATCACTTCAAACGGATATGGTTGTGCCAGACCTGGAAGGCCTGGTGTTTATACGAAAGTTCATCATTATCTATCGTACATCGAACGTGTTATCATCTCGAAAAACGATGTACCGTCCTCGATAGCCTCCTGTAAAGGACACAGATGTCCATTGGGCGAATGCTTACCCAAATCCCGAGTCTGCAATGGATTCCTCGAATGTTCCGACGGTAGCGACGAACGTGATTGCACGACGACTTTCCGATAAAAAGACTGACGATACTTAAATAATTTTAGAATTCCCATAGATCCTTTGCCGATTCGATTTCGTCGTTTTACAAATCGATAAGATCATTGTCGTTCAAACGGCAAAATCGATCGCGATGCGTCTGAATGAAAATTGCAAAACGTATTTTTGTTGTATTTATTCGACGAAACGATTGAGTTTGAGTAAATGCAATTTTTTTTTTTTTTTTTTTTTTTTTTAATGTAAAAAATATCACAAAAAAAGAGACCAAACCTGGACTTCTAGGTGTCTATTTTGTAAGATATTAAAAGATAAGATGAAAGAGAGAGAGAGAGAGAGAGAAAAAAAAAGAAAGAAAATTTCTACTTACGAATTTCTTTTTTTTTTTTTTTTCTTTTTTACTTCTCATCGATTCTCCATTAAATACAATTGCATTTAATCAAACGACTGAAAGTCGAGAGACTAGATGCGATTATTCTCGTCTCTTTTCTTTCAGGAACATAATCTCGATCGAAGAGAAAAACTTTCGTATTTCTAAACTAATTAAGAAAGTTTAGAGATAGCGTAGAGTCGTTGTCATCGAATCGATCTTATATTGACTTGACATTTGAATTAGTGACACTCGTTAAAAATCATTAAGTCATGTTATTCGAATGTTTCAGTCTCTAAGATTAGTTTTTTTAAGATTTAGATTTTGTATATATCGTATGTAGAGAAAGAGAGAGAGAGAGAGAGAGAGAGAGAAAATGATGTCTGTAAGGAATTAAAATAATATCAAATAATAATAATAATAATGATGATGATGATGATGATGATGGTGATGATGATAATAATAATAATATTAATAATAATAATAATAATAAAAAAAAAAAAACATCACATAAAGAGAATAATACGGACGAATAAATGTCTTCTACGAAAGTCCTATTTTGATCAGACTTTTATTGCGATAAAACAGCGAAAATTTTTGCGAGCATTTACCTGAAAGAATATGCGAGAAAGAGTATCAAAGGTACTCGCGATAATATATCCGATCGACTTGGATAAGATATTTAAAGCAGAAATGTACTGCGTTTTTGCATATGTAAATTTTTAAATATTACAAGAGAGTTCACAAGAGATAGCGCGGATGTGTTTTTTGATTTTTTTTTTTTTGTTCGTACTCTTACAATTATTAACCCAGAAGAAATACGTAAAGTCACGACGTTTCAACGACGATCCGATATAGTTCTCTTTTTTTCTTCCTTTTATATATATATATATATATATTTTTTTTTTTTTTTTAATTATTATTAATTATTAAAATGCCGAGCTAAATAGCAGACGACATTATAATAAAACCGTTTATCCTGTTAAAAACAAAAAAATGATTAAAATTTGCCGTTTTAAAAAGTACAATTTTAAACGTACGATTCATTAAGCAAAAATAATCTTAATAGCGTTATATGCTTCGTTCTTTTCTTTTTTGTTTTTTTTTTCTTTCTTCCTCTTCTTCTTTCTTCTTCTTCTTCTTCTTCTTCTTCTTCTTCCTCTTCTTCTTCTTCTTCTTATTATTATTACTATTATTATTATTATTATTATTATTATTATTATTATTATTATTGTTATTATTATTATTATTATTATTATTATTATTATTATTATTATTATTATTGTTATCCTTATTCTTTTTAATAATTAATCAAACATCAACCGCAACGCGACTTAGGCGACGAATACCGAGATAGGAAGAGAAAAATTTGAAAAGTATCCAAGGGAATGAAATACCTTTGATAAAAGTATTTCATATCCAATGCTCGACAGAAATATCTCTTCGCAAATCTAAACACTGAAACCGATGGTTGTCATCTAAACTATATTATACGCTTAGACAACTAATGACTAACTTACACTTATGATTAGTATATTATACCGAATGGTAAAAATCACAATGCAATTTGTGTCACGATAAACAGTACACTTTTGGAATTAAAATTCGAGTTAACGATTCTTTTGCTCTCTTCATCAAGACCATTCCTTTTCGGGACCGAATACACAACGAGATTTTTCAACTAACGCGTCATATAACGTATTTACAAAGTTATCCGAGGAAGCGTTAAATTAAATTTGAAAAATATTTTATCGAATATCGTGTAATAATTATCTTTTCTTTCTTTTCTTTTTTTTTTTCCTTTTTTTTCTTTTTGTCTTTTTTCTTTTTTTTTCTTTCCTTTCCTTTTGTCTTCTTCTTTCCGTTTCCGATTTTCGAACGAGTATGTAGAAAAAACGTAAGGAGGAGAAGAATATAATATATACGCTCGAAGGAAGAACATGCCAAGCCGGTGCTAAACGAAAATTCTCTTCTCTCGATGGCCTTGGAAAAATGTAAAAGTTGTAATATGCCAACTTGATTATCAACTATTTCAATATGGCGCTGGTATGAAAAATGAGCCACGGGCTTCGCAATTCGAGTTATTTTTAATACTGGCAAATATTTCTAGCGTGCGAAAACTCACTCCTAATGGCTGAATAGTAACAATTCCACGGCTAATAAATATTCGAACTTTGGACGTTCGGTCTGGACAAAAGTTCGATTACCATCATATAAAATTGTGTAAATGTATAAAAGTGCGGATCGAATATTGCTACAACTTTTGTCCACACCGTACTTGAATTCATCCCGAGCATTACTACCACGTTTCATCATCATCTATACGTTCTCGTATCTCGATTATCAATTTTGTTAATTGGTTTACGTTCTTCTCTCGCTTTCTATTTTTCTTTTCTTTTTTTTTTTTTCCAACATTTCCATCAAGCTTCGAATAATAATTTGATTTTCGACGATAGCGTGGTAATTTCGATAAAAATTCAAGTTTTTCGTCGGGACGAAATCTTTTTTTTTTCTTTTTCTTTTTTTCTTTCTGTTCTTTTCTTTTTTTTTTTTTTTTGTTTCAAAGGACGCGAACGCGTCGTAGCTCCTTTCGTTTCATCGTTTATTTTTTCTTCTTTTTCTTTTTTTTTTTTTTTTTCCTTTTTGTTCTTAAATGAGAATTTATCTATTACCTCTAGTCTCTCTCTCGCGTTTCTCGAAAGGAAGAAAGAAAGGATCAATTCTACGTTGGATATAAATCAATTCGTGGCGCGCACACCTTTGCGAGCCCTCGATCGTAGCACGAAACTCTCACCTCGATGATACCTTATTCGAGAAGATAATAAATAATAATAAATTGATGATTTCCTTAACGATGATACCTCTAATGAATCGTACTGTTAGAAAGATATTTAGGCTACGATTAATAGAGTTATTAGGGATTTTAGCCGAGTGAATCGACGGCAATTGTGCTGAGGCCCTTCGGACTGATGGTCGTTTTAAATTGTTCCGGAACAGGATACTCCGTCTGCAAAATAAAGTAATGTAATTAAAACGTAAAAAAAAAAAATATATATATATATATATTCTTTATTAATGACAATCCTTACGTAATCTCCATTTCCTTTCGGCACCATGACATTCATTTCGCTAGACTTGCTGGTTATGAGCTCGACATCCAATGATTCCGAATTGAGATACATTTGACAGCCGTCCGTTTTGTCGATCGAAATAGTTGGCACCTTACCGAGTACCTGCGAAAAAAAGGGGAGGGGGCGAAATAAATAAATAAATAAATAAATAAATAAATAAATAAATAAATAAATAAATAAATAAATAAAAAAAAAACAGAATGATAAAATGTTCCAAATGAACTCTGCTCATCCTTTCATCGTTGGTTTCGTACGAATTCGATCATAGAACAAAAGCAAAGCGCTTCTGGTTGTCTATTTATTTGGTTCTTGTCATGCTTTAGAATCTGACATGAGTATAAATATCTAATATTCAATATAATCTTGTGGAACAGAGTGTCCAACAATAGAACGGGATATCAAGTTTAATGTCACGAGTATTATCGACATCAATATGCGGTGGCAGCTTGGTAAGTATTAAATGAAGACGAAATAAAAATAAAATTTAACCTACGGCACATTTGGATTTCCATCAAGGTGGTAATCTAGAACCTGTGAGAATAATTTGCGAGACCAATTGGAGACAATGTATACGAGCCATCTTGAGATACATGTGGACGGAAATTGTGACAGACGTGGTCGATTGTTTAACTACGGAATCAATATTGTGGAGGGTATAACTATAATTTCGATCTAATCAATATTCAATATTTTAATATAAACATTTTGTTTGACGTCTATTAAAGATCATTGCCGTCTGCCTCATTTGCATCATGCTACTACGTATATTTTATGTCAAAAGAAAATGGATAAATAGGGCTACTCCTTGCAAATACATTCTCAGCAGAGTCGGTTGTAAGGTCGACGACCTTGAATTGAAAATCAATATACTGACGTACAAGTTACAGTACGGAACATGGCCGCTTCCTCACCAAATTCAAAATGCCGCTTTAAAAAAGCAACATCGTAATCTCAGACTGACGTTATCAACTTCGAGCGATCGTAAAGATTGGATCAAACGTATTTTGCTCGGGTAAAAAAATTATCCAATCGAACGACTAGTAAAATCTTTTTCTTTTCTTTACTTTTTTTTTTTGTTTCTCTTCTTCTTTCCAATTAATACCTCCCATATTCAGTTCGACATCCAACGCTTATCTGTCACCTTCCAAATTGGACTCTATCTCTGTACATCGTATGAACGAATTGCTCGACACGAAAACGGAATACTTTTCATCGGAAAATCAACAAGACGTATCTCCGAGCGATCAAAGTGATATAAAATCTTCGAGAACTACCAGTGTTGAATCTATAAAGTAAGTCGAAAGGAATTATCGTACGGCAAATAGTAGTAAAAAGAGGATCTACTATAGAAAAACTAATCTGGAGGGTGTCCACCGACGTGGACTTTCAAAGAGTGAAAATCTAGAAGAGTCACGTAGTTGCGTTACGAGGCAACTTTCTTTATTACCAAGAAAGGACAGCGATTATTCTTGGAAGAAAATACGAAAGCAAAAACGTCCGAGACTTTCTACGTCACGATCGAAAATCACTGGTTGCGACAAATACACCGATAGTATCGTGGAGTGTAAAAGATTTTTAAGAGATCTTAAGGAGAGTAACAAGAGACTCGAATTCAATTGCAATTCCTCGGCTATCACCAATGACTCTTCCACGTTTCGAGATTCTTGGACCGACGAAAAGGTAATTTCTATTCGATAATATAAAATAATAATTTATGCGAGACAAGCAGAATAATCGTATTATTTCTGCTGACGTTACATTCTGTTTGTTAAAGTCATCTTTGCACGCTCAAACAACAGATGCGAGGAATGCAAGCAGGAGATGCAAAATCATTGGAGAAGTAAAAGGAACGCTCGTGAAAGTAGAACGCGAGAAAAAGGATACGAATACGTGCATGGATATATCTAACGGTATACAAATTGACAGGATCAAGAGCAACGGTTTATTGTCTTCGTTAAATTCAAGCATTCACGATGATTTATCGAATAGCTTAATGATGGACGAGTCGACGAGTATCCTTTCTCAAAATAATAACAACGTCATAGAAATGTCCCAGATCCGGTTATATCGGATTAAACGGAAATTGGAAAGTCTCGACAAAGTTTTACGAGCGTACAGCGTATTGGACTCATGCGTTACGAGAAATATCGAAGGATCGAAAGAAAATGGCAACGACGAGATCCAAACGATTTATCAAAATGTCGTTGAAATTCTCGACACGTTAAAATTAGAAATTAAGAATATCAACGAAACGAAAAGAAATAAGATTTTATTAAACGTTAAGGAATATAACGACAAGATGCTGCAAACGAATAGCAGCGATTACGAATTATATGAAAGTATCGATTCCGAGAAAAGTTCCTCGATTTCTATGAAAAGTTATTCCGAGCCATTGATCGATGATCCATTAGATTTAGCGATCGTTGAAAGGAATCAACGAAACGAAGAACGATCGATTAAAACTGACGCTTTATCTCGACCTAATCACGTCATAGATCAAGAATCTGTTTTAAATGATTTTCAATTGCAAAAGAAGAAAGAATTATCGGATCTTTGTGTTTCGTTGGAAATCGATGAGGAACCATCGATCATTTCTACGAACTCCAGTCAGGTGGAAATATCGAAGAATAACGATTTGGAAAGCAAGTCAACGGAAATGTTAATTCGTGAAGCTTTAAAATGTAAGAAGGAACTTTTGTCGCGAGTCAAGTTGCACAAGTTTTATTCGAATGTTGAGGTAAGAAAAGAACGAGAAGAAATTACGAATAATTTCAAGGACATTGATACCGCTTGGCTGGACACGGATAAAAGTTTTCAATCAAAGTTATTGGACATCATTACCGAAGAATCTACCAGTAGTTGTACCGACAAAACCAGCAGAACTTATATGTTTCTTCAGATGAAGCAATCGAGCGAAATGTCTGACGATGGTTCTTCGTCATCACCGAACATCGAAATAAACGATAAAAACCAAGAGAAAAATGTATATAACGAATTGAATACGTCGGAGGTGTATAACTTGTCGAAAGAAGCTTTACCCATTGTCCCTTCTCAATACTTTAGTTCCAACGATCTCTCGATCATTCCGAAATATCAAAATATTATTTTGCACGAACTTCCGAGTAATTTTAAATCATCCTCATTGGAAAAGAATAAGTCGATAAAAAGTGCAAATTCATTATTAAAGGGCAAAAGAGTATATGGGGAAGTTGCGACGTGGGATGACGATGATATCGATGACGATCGAAAACGACATTGTCATCGTGACGAGGAAGAAAAAAATCGTTTAATATCTTACGAGCGATTACGTAGAGCTAAAAGCGTACCTAAATCCTTTAACAAAAAAGGTACTAATAATGTTCGAAGAAATACGTTCAATGAAATTATATTGAAAACCATGAGAAATATGAATTCTACGGAATTGTTTCAAGATAGGCGAAACAATGGAAATACTACTATTTTTCATGAGAACGAAAACGAAGGAATTATCTCCTTTGGAACGGACGATTTATTATCTTGGAATAGGACCACCGATTCTTCTAGCGCTGGAAGTACAAAATATCAATTTACGATCGATAATGGAAGCATGACTAATTTTTTCTCATCTACTGACTCGAATTTAGAAATATACAACAACAAGTATTCATCGATCAAAGAAAATGATGACGCTCTTCACAATCAGGATTTATCATTGAGAAGACGTCCGGGTATTCTATCGTTCGGTCAATTAAAAAAAATGAACAATTTATTCGGCAATGAGAACGATATATTCAAAAATCCATACTTCCTTGGTGAAAAGACTCTATCGGAAGCAACGTGCGGCGAGACCATCGAACTTAATTTAATTCCGATATCCGTGTCAATTGATTCGCACGAATCTAATATTTTTGCGGTAACCCATAGCAAAATCTTCGATGATCTGAACAACGTTTCTTCCACATTGCGAATCTCTTATAATAATGATTTAGAAACCAGTAACGTCACCGAGATCATTGAAAAGGAGCCTGATAAAAAGGAGATGTTACAAATAATGCCAGATAATCGAAAGGGTATACTTTGTATTTCTGATCGTACAACGAACTTTGTTAATTTAAAAAATGATGAAAGAAAAAATACTCAAAGGAAGGGAATTTTAAATGAAACGAAGCAATCGAATATAACGAGATCTCGATCGAACGTTATCGCTCAAAAAAGTAGCTCTTATATCACGGGCGATACTTCGAGTTCCATGAGCAAGATAGACTTTCAATCCTGCAGAATATCCGAAAGTAATATTAGCGCGAATTCTTCTTTTAAGGAAATAGATATTAAAAGTGATATATTAGAATTGTGCATAGATTCGTGTATCGATTTATTAAGGAAAAAAAATATGGATAATAATGAATCATTGCAATTGATGGATGTAGCATCATGCGAATCCAATTCCAACGATAATGAGACAAGTAACGAAACATCTGTCTCTTACATCGAAGCGAACGATTTCCAATCGTCCAACGAAATTGTACCGCACGAAGAATCGAACGTGAAACAATTTATAAATAAATCTGAAGGATTCATATTTGACGGAAGCATCAAATACAAGAAACCATCATCTGTTGAGGAACAAAACGTAAGAAGAAATTTACGTGCGATTAATTCAAATTGGTCGAAATCTAAAAGGACGAATGTCGATACGAAATCGAAAGATTCGATAAACGTCGATAATACGGCGTGTACGAGAAGAAAAACAACGAATAATAATTCACAGTTTAAAATGAAAAGTAATTTAAGTATAATCGTTGACAAAGACAACGCACCGAATTCTACAAGACTTTACACGAGACCGAACAGTTGCAATTTATCTCAAGAAAGATCTCAATCTTATGCAGGTTCTTATAAGAATGATTTTTCATCGCGTTCTGCTGTCTTCCCGCAATGCGATGATCGTAGATCGACGAAGGAGGAGGAACCGAAAAAGGGCAAAGCTAAATTCGTCAAAACTGAAATGCATTCTAATTGCGCTCTATCATCAACTCCAAAATCATTTTCGAAATCTTGCATACCTATATTGAAAAGTCGATTGGATGCTCGAAGAACGGAACATATATGCCGATCAAAAAGTCCAACGAGGGGACCTTTAACGATGATAGGATTATGCAGAGATAGAATAGATAATAACGATGAGAATGTCAGCGAAGTCGACGTAATTCCAACCGAAGGTAGTTCTATTAATAAAGAAGATTCGCAGAAACATCTGGATAACAGTAAAACGACGACGTTCGAGGAAAGATTTAAAACGGAATCATCCAAAGAAAATACAAACGTCATCGATGAAAATTGTAGTAACGACGTGTCTCGCGAACGGACGATAATATACGTGAACATAATTAACCATCATGATCACAATGTGACAAGAATATTGGATCCTGTAAAATTTCTCGAATATACGAGTAAAGGTGCACCGATTGCACAAAACGTAAATGAGCCAGGCGCAAAATTACGGGACAATGTGCCATCGTCTTCCGTAATAATGGCGCAAGAAAAAAATACATTGCCGAAACTCATAACCATTGTGTCGTCCTCCTCTGTCATGAACGAAACCGATAACGATGAAAATGATTCTTCCAATAGTTCGTCGAATCGGCACGTATCCATAGGTACATTAAAAAATTTCTGGTCCGTTACCATTCAACAAAAAGAAATGGAAATTTCGGTGAAGCCATCCGTTACAGACACGAGTACGTCAATGTCCGACTTTTTAAATATCAGCGAAATAATACCGTTGCACGAGCATCAAATATTTGGCATGCCAAAGGAATTAACCAACGAGGAATATTCTTACTTGTTCGAAATTCTTTCTCGGAAACAAAATCTCGGCCATTTAAAGGAGATACAAAACTTGTGCAATAGACTTAGGCTAAGGAACAAAAATTTAGAATGATCTTATCGTCGATCGGCTTGGACATTCATTTTTCTTCTTTCTTTTTTTCCTTTTGTAATATCCTCGAGCTTTGACGTTATCTTTTATCATATACTTCTCTATATATATTTTCATTGTATGTATATATATATATATATATATATATGTACTCTTTGAGAAGAAATACACTTACTTTTTATATTTTTTAATCTCTTTCAAATATAATCACATTGAGAAACAAATTGAAAACGCACCTGCATCTGTACACTTTGGCAGTTGACGAACTCGATACTCGAAACGACCGAGTCAAATACGACCGATGATTTGCGGCAAGAATCCATCACGATGGAATTTACTTTTCCTTTGACGACCATTGTACTGTCCTGGCAACGGAACATATACACGACGTTGTTCATCTCGACGTTGTCGACGAGCAAATCTTTATTACCCTTGTGATATTCCTGTTAAACGACATAACACAATTAGTATTATTTTACTTAATACGATCGATATTATTAGTGAGGAAATTGTACGACAAAATAATACACACCACAAGCCATTTTTTACCATCTTTGGTAAATACTGGCGGTTTATCGATCGGTACATTAGCAGGTGGTACTGATTTTGCTGGTATTGCGTTGCCAAGAACCGGAGCTTTGAATGGAGCTGGTCCGGTTCTTAAAGACGGATTCTTATGAGTTTGCATGTCCGACGTGACTTTCTTCAAATCTGAACAAGAAAAAAAATCAAAATATAAAAAAGACAATTGGAAATTGTTACATTCATCGGATTAAAATCGAATCATGGAGAAGATAGGTGTCCAATGTGCTACACGTACTCTTGGTGATACCTTCCCCTTGATTAATTTCAGCGAAGAGAGCACTTCTATCGTCACTGACGTTCAAAGCAGAGACGTCGGGCAAAGGCATCGACGGTGGTGGTGGTGGTGGAATCCCCACTGGCGCAGAACCAGACTTGGCCCATACCAATCCCGTCGTATGATGTTGTCGAACGTATTGCTGAAGATCGGTCAATGCTTGTACCCACGCTTTACACCAATCCACATGCGTTTTGTCTCTGTGATATTTAGGAAAATGTGAATGAGGAGTGAATGTTCCCTTCTTATGTATATATATATATATATATACGTTTATATATGTGTGTATACATATATATATATGCACGACTAAGAAGAGAATAATAATGTCGGAGAGCTCACTTCTCTTTCCAATCCTTTAAGACGCGATTGGTGTAAAATTGTCCGGCATCGTTCATTTCCTTTACGTAAGGAGCTGGCGTCGGCGAAACCGCGACCCATCCTAATGCTGGAATACTTCCGCTGATAGCAGCGAGATGATTGAAGAAAGCCGAATTTCTATTCTTCTCGCTAAATTCTTGTATCTGTTGAATCTGCGCCGAGGTCGGTGCAAGTAGAGACATTTGTTCGGATTGATTCGTCGGCGCCGAACGAGTCGCAGCCAATTGGATGAAACCTAGTTGGATTCTTAAAAAGCAACACGATTTATCGCCTATCTCGAAAACGGACAATGAGATCATTATCTTTTCTTTTCTTTTTTTTTTTTTTCGAAATAATGAAATTTTTTTTTTTTTTTTTTTTTTTTTTTTTTTTGGATGAAATTTTAACTCACTGGAAAGCTTTCTCAACCATTTCACTGTGAGTAGCTACATCCCCGCCAATCTTTTGACTCAACTGAAGATATTCCTTCACCGATCCTGCCAAAAGATTCTCGTATCCTGCTATTGACATGTTGTCGCTGCCGTTGATCGAACGAATTATCGATGCTTTTTCGGGCGAGGATAAAGGCGACGCCGCTGTGTTTCTCGTCGACGCCGCTTGCGGTTTCTTCGGTGACGGGGTGTTAGTTTGCACCGCGGTTTCTTGAGTTTGAGCTGTAGTAGACTGTGCCGGTACTCTCTCCAATCGCTTAGTTACGTTCTCAAGTCGATTCACCAAATCCTCCAAATGTTCTTCCCTGTCGTTTGCTTCGCAACCTTACGAAATGAAATTAATTAGGATAAAATATAAACGCGATACGTTCTCACACCTTTATGGATGCGAATTAACAAGAGCTAGAAACAAGAGTAATTCTTTTTTTTTTTTTTGACGCTCTAAAAACAGAAAAAAAAAAATACATTTCTACGAAAAAAATAACATTTAGTACGACGACGAGGATGATAATGTGTCCTGTATACCGTCATGCAGATATACAAAAAAAAAAAAAAAAAAAAAAAAAAATACAAAAACAAAAACATTTACATGCATGGAAACATATCGAATTTCTAAATACTAACGTATGTAAATCTATGTGCATGCTACGTTAAAAATCATATAAAAAGTGACAAATTGTCATTGATCATTTGCATTTCATCGTACCGATCGGAGCAAATACGAAAAATATAATATAATTGTACGAACATTTTTTTCGCTAGTTTCGAATTAAGTATCGTGGAAGTTCTGATGAGAATCTTTGTTGTTGGCAATAATAATTTGAAACACCTGCGGGGATAAGTTTCGCGGTGCGAATGTTAGGGTATACATTAAAGCGGAATCTGCGTATAAATAGTTTCTGTCAACATTCTCTCTCTCTCTCTCTCTCTCTCTCTCTCTCTCTCTCTCTCTCTCTCTCTCTCTCTCTCTCTCTCTCTCTCTCTCTATTGGGTCATTGTGTTGCAACGCGTAGAAGGATTGAAGAACGTTATTACTGAAAGTTAAACCATGAAAATTCTAGGAAAATGAAAACGTTACGTGGTTACGCTGAACGAATAGATTTAATATAGTAATTAATATACTAGTGACAGCGTAATTCATATCAATAACATTATAACAAGCGGTGCTCCGTAATTGACGGGCATAACGGTAACTCGATAACTTTGACAAATTGCGTGGGTATGATATTTTCAAAAATCGAAAGTGATGAACGTCAGTGATAACGAGCTAAGATTAAAGTGTGAAAAAAAAAAAAAAAAAAAAAAAAAAGAAAAGAAAAAAAGGGAAAGAAAAAAAATTGAATCGATTAATCATCGACTTTACTTTCGTTTTTGCGAATTGAAATATAGATTAATAAAAGATACCTCGATAAATAATTTGGAGAGGATGACGTTGCTAAATATTGATTGTATATACACGTATATCTTTCTCTTTCTATTCCTTCTTTTTTTCTTTTTCTTTTTTTTTTTTCTTTCTTTCTTTTTCTTCCTCTCTCCTTCTCACGATTAGTGGAAAGGAGATTAGCGCGATTCGATCGTACTTGACTTTCGGAAAACCAACGATAGACTGAAAGATACTTCGGGAAGATATTCGAGATGCTAGAGTACTATACGTTGTTCCTATAATTAGATAGCACTCACGCAAATCTCGTAGATGTATTTGTAACTTTATATACTTTAGTGTAAAACATTCAGACAGACCCACGCACGCACATCTATACACGCATATATACATACGCACAGAGAGGGCATTTATAAAACGAAGAGAACGTAGGTGTAAGGAAGATGACTCAGATACGATTTATATTCGTCTAATATAATTCATTTAACGGAAACGTAAATAAAACGCGAGTTTGTGTCCTTCTTTATTTAACGAAAATATTGTATTATATAATATTTACAATAAAAAACTTTAATCGTTATAGTAAACCGGCTTTTCGATTCTCTTTCTTTTATAATATCAATGCGGAAATATCAAGGCGGAAATGGATGTAGGTCGCGGTACGATAATAAAAATGCCAAAAAGGGAACTAGTCAATTGGACATAAACGAAAAGAGACTACGATGCTGAACGAAAGAAAATCTTTCAACTTTGACCTTTGCATTTCATTTTACACAGGTGTGCGCACGCGTGCACATATTACGATATAATTTATTTACTGTCTCTTTTATTTATTAATTTTTTTTTCTTGTTTTTTTTTTTTTTTTTTTTTTTTTCTTTTTTTTTTTCCTTCCTTCAAAGAACGCATAAACATTTATACGTACGATAAAAAAGTAGAATAATGAATAACGATAGAGCAAGAGAAGGAGGAGGTGGAGGTGGAGAGGTAGAGGAGGAAGGGAATATAGGGATACAAACAAACGTGTTAGCGAAAAGTGCAAGGGTGTGAACTCGATGAGACTCGAATATGCCAATCATTTCGATTGTACTCGGCCGTGAAGTATCGATTGTTAAAAGTTCGTGAGCATCGAATGTATTCAATGAAGCTTTGAAGCTCAGTTAATCGGGTCATGTTCAATCCCCTTATTTTCTCTGTACAACTACGATAACGTTTCGACTCACGTCAATCCAAATTTGCCGAAGAACTTATCTACGATTTTTATCTACGCCATTCGTATCCATATTTATCTCTACGTGATTATTTTTAATCGTGTTCACGTTAATTCCTTTTTCAAGGAAAAACATTTTTAAATATGCGAATAATATATTTCGACGGTGGTTAATTTAAAATGGAATTATATCCAATGAAAAATACATAGTCAAGTGAATATAGAAAGAGATTTCGTAATAAAAAAAAAATTAAAAACAACGTGCAATTAAATCGTGCAACGTGAATTAATAAAAGACAGTTGGCGATATAATAATTTTATTATCACCGAGATTTACGAAAAATTTTTACGAGATAAGTGGAAAGATAGAGAGATCGTTGAAAAAAAAAAAAAAAAAAAAAAAAAAAAAAGAAAAGAAAAAAAAAAGAAAAGGAAAAAGAAGTGATAAGGATCGAACGATATCTCTCGAAGGTAAACACGATTAAATGGAATTAACGAGCTCGCTACGAGAACTCTCTATTATCATTACGAGTCCAAATAAAACTTTTATTCTCGCGTGAGTATCGAGCCAGGGAGAAAAGGGTTAAGAAGAAAAAAAAAAAGAAAAAAGAGAACGAAGCTTTGAAGCGCGACGAGAAATATTTTACGAGCCTCGTTTGTAAACTCCGGCAGTCGTGGTACTCTGTTCTACATAAAAAAAAAAAAAAAAAAAAAAAAATAATAATAATAATAATAATACACCTCGGTGAAGCTAGTTTATGAAAAGAAAATTGCTCGGAAGAAAAAAGAAAGGGGAGAAAAAGAAGAAAAAGAAAATTGAACGCTTGCGGTTTTTCGTATTCGTTGACGTTGAATCGAAATAAAAAAAAAAAAATAAATAAATAAATAAATAAAAAATACGTATATATAGAAGAAAAAAAAAACCATAGGTAAGAGAAAAAATTCGTTTTCTCTTCGTTCCTGAAATAATAGGAAAAAAGGAAGGAAAAAAAAAAAAGATCGTAGAGTCAAGAAAAAAGTTAAAGAGGACAGACAACAAACGAACGAACAAAATAAATAAATAAATAAATAAATAGGACAGTTTTAGTTAGAACCGTTCGGATGTGGAAGATCTTTCTGGGAAGAAGTCGTTAAAAAAAGAGACGTGTCATGCAGAGTTAAATGGATGTTAAGCGGAGCCCTAACCGGCGTGCACCATCGGTCCTAGCGGGTCGAATCTCACTCTGTGCTCCGAGGAGTTCTGCGTAGCCTGTAGCAAATCGGAGAAGAACCTGTGTCGCCTTAGAGCAAGCTCGTCGCGAGCTACAGGAGTAGCAGGGGGTTCTTGCATACCGCTGCATCCCTCCGATCCCGGATCAGCTTCTTCCTCTTCTGACAGCCAACGTGGAATCGCAGAAACTGCGAAAAGCACATTTTTCTTGCCCTATCACGCTTCGTCTTTTTTCTTATCTCTTTTAACTTTGTCTATATTTCTCTCTTTCATGTTTGACTCGATTCATTATAAATTAATATCTTGTCGGAACCGTCGCGATAATTTATTCAAAATAATCCGACAAATTTGCAAAATTTATTTATATTTTTATAATATTTCCATCATAATCCGTAATTTGCGGCTATGTATATTTACAAACGTGGCTATATTACAAAGCGATTTTTTTTTTCTTTTTTTTTTCTTTTTTTTTTTTTTTTTTTCTTACAACGAAACCCGTAGAATCGATAATAACAAAATCGTTATTGAAAATATTCATTCGTAAGAGAAGAGTATAATAACAGCGAAATTCGTCAACGTTCAGTCATCATAGAAAATGATTGATTGGCCCGGGTTAATCCTCAAAATGGTAGTCCTATTCGAACAACAGGATCAGTTAACGGACGATCGAATAGCAATTTTGGATAATCGATCGATATCGAATCTCCAAGATTTGCATCCTCGTTCAGAATTACAGAGAAATTGCATCGGCAATTTCTCTC
>NC_062197.1:853572-938572 GCF_912470025.1 Vespa velutina
GAGAAACGGCAAAATAAAAAGGAAAGAATAATGATAGTATAAAAAAAAAAAGAGAGAAAAAAAAAGAAAGAAAGAAAGAAATATAACAGGATATTATTCTCTTTGATGTTGTAGCCTGTTTTCTCTCGCGTGGCATTACCTCTTGAAAAGAGAAAGAACGTAGAAACGATGTTGAAAAGGCCACTCACCGACGTGCTACGTACATCAGAGAAGGACCTTATAAGGCTCGATCCTGAAACTCGCGCAAAAAGGATTTTCAGCAATTTCACGAGCAATGTGATATCGTCTATCTCTTACCTTCTCTATCATGAGAAAAACTGACGATAATATCGATCGTAACATGGAACCTACCTATGCATCTACCTAGAATTTAAAAACTGAATTTTTACAATGTCTCTCGTAAATATCTGCTTTCATATAACGTGATATTTTACGTTATATTAATAATTATGGCTCTTTGCGAGTTTGAAAAAGAAAAAAAAAAAAGAAAAAAAAAAAAAGAAAAGAAGGGAAAAACAAAAAATATACCGTCATATTAGTTTCGAAAGATGGCCTCGAATTGGAAATTCTTATCAGTATTTAAATCAGATATTTAAATCAGAACAATTTTAATTTAACACTTCGGTGTTACATATATCCGATGATATACCTACGATCGAGACAATTAGCGTTAATGCTGTGCGTTTCGGCGTTAATTAGCTGCATTCTACTTGATCGTTAACAATTAGACGGTTTCAACTGTTTTCATTGTGAGAATTAGACACGCTGAAAGTACCGATGCAAAACTCGGTCGAAATTGAGAAATTTCAGATCGTTACGGCTTACCAAATGTTATGTGGCTAATGAGTTCACCACCCACGAAGGATCGCTCGATGGAATATTGTAGGAAGTTTTAAAACCGCAAATGCAAACTCCTTCTTTCAGCTTGAGAAATTTTGGAAATTTGATTATTCACAATCGTGAATACACTGGTTCAATGATTATTAAGAAGAAGATCACCCTCGTTGATGGTGCTACGCCTTTCTTCCGTTTAATTTTTCTCGCACTTCCCTTTTCTGAGAAGAAAGAAAAATAACAACACACAGGGTACACGCAACACACTACACATCGACTATTTTCTATTAAGATCTTAAGTCGCGGGAAAATGGCTTGGGGGGGTGGGGTGGGAAAAAAAGAAAGTTTGGAAAGTTTGCGATAGGAGAGAAATTTGATTAGATCGAACGACCCTCGGGGGCGTAGCTCCCGGACCAACGAAAAATAGCCGACACTATGAGAGATACGGCCGGCGCAATACTGTGGCCTCCTATTCTGAGTTTCGACCGGTGAAGCTGCGGTGCTGCCACGGGGTGGTCGAGACCCGAAATCGTTAAAGCTTTGATAGTGCACATGGACCACGTGGCACACAGCCACCCGCACATACATACAATATATTACGATCTGTGGGAAAACTCGGAAATGCAATTTCTCTACAACATCTGACGGATCTTTCCGGAAAATTCAAATTCGTTTCAACAATTTTACCTCTCGATTGTCTTCATTTGTCTTTTTCTTTCTTTCTTTCTTTTTTTTTTATTTTTTATTTCTTTATTTTTTATATATATATATATATATATATATATATATATATATATATATATGTAGGTATATATAGGCACGTATATCATTTCAGAAAAATACAATAACAAAAATACGGATTACCAATACCGCATTGGATTACATCATCGATAGGCCTCTGCCTCTATCTTCTCCTCCTATTCCTTCTCCTCATCCTCTTATTCTTTTTCCTCCTATTATTCTAAGGGATGCTGTGATAAATTCGGAACCAAAAGGATACTCGAAAGAAGTTATTGTATTCGATCGTTAAAAATGCATTTTACATACAGCTTTAAAATAGTAGGTTCTTGTTAAATTTTACCGTATATATATATGTATATATATACATATATATGTATATATATATGTATATATATACATATATATATAGCAATTAAATTTCAAATAAAATAGTAACGCGACGTCTTCGTTGAAATACAAAACGCGTTGAAAAAACCGCAAAGATATCAACCTTAAACGCATTTCACATTTATTCAAGATTGCTACTTTTATTTCGATTAGTATGCATTAAAAAAAAAATGCGTCTTACATTGATAATGAGGAAAATCTAAAAAGAAAAAAAAAAAAATGTTATTATTCAGAAAAGAAAAAAATGAAATTACCTTTCTAAAAAAAAAAAAAAAAAAAAAATTGGAGAAATAACATGAATTTTCCTTTGATTGTAATTAAAATTAAATCGATCGAAAAATGTAATCACGTATACAAATATTTCTCTTCTCGTCACACAAAAAAAGGATAAATCGTCTCGATATATTGTCAATCCATTACATATATATATATATATATATATATATATATATATATATATATATATAGAGAGAGAGAGAGAGAGAGAGAGAGAGAAAGGGAGAGAGAGAGAGAGAGGAGAGACAAAGAGGAAGTTTTAAAAATAACAAAAAAAAAAAAAAAACAAAAAAAAAAAGAAACTTAATTTTCTAGACGCAATAAAAGTTACCTTATATGTACGAAATGAAATCCAATTAAGGAGATGTCGCTTAAGTAATTTGAATTCGTTTGACTTGGAGATTCCGTTCTCCTTATAAGAGAGGACGATGTATTTTTAACCGATGTAAAATAGGAAGCAAACCGGTAAAGAACACAATTTTAATGATATGAGAGAGTAAGGATATAAATTCTAATAGCACTATCTGAGAGAAATAAGAAATGAGAATAAATATACTGTGTTTTTATTCCTCGGAGAAAAGAAATAGAAAGAGAAAAAAAAGAGAGAGAGAGAGAGAAAGAATGAAGATCTATCTTACCAATGAAACTTCCTTTTGCGTAGGAAATACATTGTGAATGAAACGTAACAATGAAACACGTCTACAGCGCAGAATAAAAATCTTATCAAAAGTACAAACTCTCTGGTAAATATTATCGAAAAGTAGGTGAATCAATTTACTAAAGCGTTACAAAGGTTGAAAATAACTACGTTTTATCAACGAGACAATATAATCGACGAGACAAAGTTACGATTGTAAGCCGAATCAATAATGATATCCGTATGAATCGGGTTATAATTTAATAATAAACGATGATTATACGATATAAAATGTTAAAACGTTAACGCGTATAACGTCCTTTATCATAGGCAATCTAATTATAATGATAATTAACAAATGGATTTAATTCTTCCAAATTCAAATTTCCATTCAAATTTGTCGGAATAATGAAACATAATGTTGTATTCGGTACACACTTCGTTAACTCCTATTAACATCCATTATTGTTAGTAATAATGTCACGTTCTTCGATAATGCGATCCACTAATCGCATAAGAATTTAAAACAAGCAAACAAACGTTCATGTGTGTGTGTGTGTGTGTGTGTGTCTCTGTGTGTATACACATATATGTATGCTATGAATAATATATTCATGAATATATACACATGTATCTATAACATTAGAAAATTAGTATAAATAATTTAAAAATTTTCAAATGTTCCACCAAAGCTCGGAGAATAATCAAGAGCTTAGACATATACGATCATTTGTTTCATCAATTATCATATTATTCCACAGGACATGTATGAATCATGTAATCATTTGAAATAGTCGTTTGTTAACAGATCACCGTTTATCCGAATCGACGTGACATACATCCGCGATCCCGCTACTTTTCAACTCACATCAGCTATTTTACAGTTAGACTATTTTAGCATAAAATAAAAAAAAAAAAATAAAAAAATAAAGAAGCGTAACAAACGATAAGAAAAAAAAAAAAAAAAAAAAAAAGAAGAAAGAAAAAAGTAGAATTTTAATGGAATATATAAATAAGAGGATAGAAATTATAAACGAATATTTTTTGTTTTTTTTTTTTTTTTTTTTTTTTTTTTAATACTAATTACTATTGAATAATTCGGATGGATAATTAGTAGTTCATTTGTTCCGCTAAAATTATAATATTTGTTTTATTTTTTTCTTCTTTTTCCTTTTCTTTTATTTTCTTTTCCTTCCCTTTCTTCTCTCTCGTCAGATAATAACATGCATTTTCATGATATGGGCCTTTAATGAAATGCTTATGCGATCGGTTTCAATGAAATTGCAATAAGAGGATCCGGAAATCCGGCACTCACGATTCTGCCACATATTCAATATGCTCTTGTACGTTTCCGGAACCATCCGAGATTCCTTCCTCTGCATCAGTTCGTTTACGTGCGGCATTTCACAAAAATTTTCGTCCAATCGATAACGCTAATCACAGCAAGACTAGATCAAATTGTTGATATTACGAAAAGAAAAAAAAAAAAAAAAAAAAAAAAAAAAAAAAAATAATAACAATAATAATAACAACAATAATAATAATAATAATAATAATAATAATAATGATAATAATAATAATAAAAGAAAAAGAGAATTTGAATAATAATAATATATTACGAGAAGAACATCCACGCGTGACTAATGAAGGATGTTAAGCGACTGACTTCGTCAAGTTTTCACGATTGAATTCTAATCTCACCTCTGAATCTCAGGGCCGTATTCACGTTAAAACGAATAAGAGTGTCTTACGATAAGATAGGAGCCATATATTCCGACGATTAGATTTCGATAAAATCGATCATATTTTTGTTTCCTTTTTTATTCCATTTTTTTTTGTTTTTTTTTTTTTTTCGATTAAATGAATGAACTGATCGAATATATTAGATTGGCCAATAGGTAACAGTCGGAATTTTCGATACAAAAAATACTAGTGTTGTTTATTTAGTTATTAAATAATAAGAACTGTTTCAGTAAATAAAATGAATCTATTGTATTATTCGTTGATACATAAAATTTATTTTTATTCAAATATGAAATATTAAAAATTGTCAATAAAAAAAAAGAAAAAAAAAATACTTAAATAGTGTTATTCATTCGGATATAAACAATTCAATTCTTTTTTTCAATACAAAAGACGACAATGTCTATTATTTATATCGATATGAAATAAGCTAAACATTTTCAATAAAAAAAATACTAGTATCATTTATCGAAATATAAATTATTAAAAGTTAATAATTCTTAACTCCAATCTGACACAAAATTGAAGTTTAAAAAAAAAAACAAAGTAATAAAATTAAATCATTAACGATTGATGATATAATCGTAATAACTAATTCAAACTAAAATATCTTCTTATGTATTAGAAAAGCGAACGAAAAGCAATGATGTAATATGACGATGATCTTGTTCTCGCGAGACACCGTGTAGATAACAGTGAACTCTAACGGCATTTGCGATCTTCCTTAAAAATTCTCATAAAACTAATGGAATAGAAGTTTACGATGGAATAATACAATCCTCGCAAATAAGTTCAAAGCACTAATGTGCGAAATGTATAATTGGATGAATTAATGCAATTGTGAATAATTTATTTAGCGAATGAGCATAAACATATAAATGATGTTTCTGAAATAGTTCCAAACGTAATTCATTATTTCTACATAGCTGAGAACAAATTTTTGCGAGATACACGTATCTACACGGGTATATGTATCTTTGGCTTTTTAAATTACATAACATAACCTACAAATTTTTTCATTTCTTAATGATAACAGCAAAATGCTTTTAAAAGTACATCATGTAGTTAACGGGTTACTTGTCTCTTTTTTACTTAAAATTTACAAAGCTATATATACATATATATATATATATATATATACATATATATATGTGTGTGTGTGTGCGTGTATGTATATAAGCAATGAAAAATTAATGACAACGATAAAGCTTCGACGAATTAAAAAAAAAAAAAAAAAAAAAAAAAAAAAAAAAAAATAAAAAGGAATCGAAACGATATTAAGCAGCACACTAAGCAACCAAAAAAGCGTACTCTAAAAATCATTAGATCAAATAAATAAATAAATGAATTAAATAAAATAAATAAATAAACGAATAAATGAAAATAATTGCATGCATTTCGCTAGATATCGTAATTTCTTAATAATACAAATATACTCTCGTAATAACGATTGTGATCGTTTCGTACGTTAATTTGAAAGAGATATTTTTTCGCGCGCATAATGATTAGACGCAGGCACGCACACATACGTCATTGCATCGTCCATCGGTGCATCGTAATTAACGATATATAATGATACTATTAGACATTTCTTTGGAAAATCATTTACTTGTCATTATTGATGATGTCATTTCTACGTTACATTTCTACCTTTTCTATTTCTCATGGATAAAAGAGAAAAAAAAAAAAAAAGCAGAAATAAACAACGACAAGAAACAAAAAATTGCGCGGTCTTCGAACATTATACTATAATTTCGTCTAATTTATCTTCGTAAAAGACGCATAAGAAAAATTACGCACTTAATTAAATATCTATTAACTATGGAACAAATAATCTATTAATTGAAATATAATTTATAGAGAGAAAAACAAATCGTTTTTGGTTTTGTCGTGCCATGAAGTTAGTCACAAATATGGCGATCGGTTTAAAGAAGAACGAACGAACGAACGAACGAACGAACGAACTTACCAAAAAGAGATTTAACGATGGACGGAGATGGTCGGTCGGTTGGTTGGTTGGTCGACGAGAAACCGTGGAATTTATCGGTTTAAACGACGAAACGTTTATTTTACAAATGTTTCCAACTAGAACTAGACAATTAGTAAACGATTAGAAAACTATTTCGATTAATTATATATATTTTCTTTTAGGTTTAATTCTAAACGAATTAATGAAAAAGATTGCCAAGAGAGTTTCGAGAATGATGAGTTCTCTATTTTCTAATTAACATACTGATCGAATCACCGTAATCACGCGTGTTCTTAGTAAATCGGCAAATAAAATGATAACAGCTGTCGGAATGACAGGTGCGATAGATGACTCACGCGCGAACGTGATATATGTATGCATGTATGTATATACGTATGTACGTACGTATGTTAATGTACACATATACGTATATATTATATACATATACGGTAAAGGAGATAAGGAAAGGAGTGGGAGAAGGAGAAGGGGCTGATCAGGTCGAGGAGAGGGGTGAGAGGGACGCGACGAATAAACACAAGCGTTTTCTAACCCCTTTCTACTGGATTTCGATGAAGCCAACTGAAGGGGGAGCTTGTTCGTTCGAGTTCGCGCGTATTCTTTCTTCCTTCTTTTATTTTTTCTATACGCATCACTAAGAGAAAAAAAAATATGACGTAGCACGAATAAGGAAGTAAGGATGAATAAAAGAGATTCGTGTAAACAGACACATACGTAGTAACATACATACATAGATACGTATACGTGTATAACGTAGCGGCGGTTATATGGACGCGCGCGCGTGCGCGTACGTATGCGTTAATGTGTGCGTGCGTGCATCGCGTTTATTATCGTCTCTCTTTTAATCGTAAAAAAAAAAAAAAAAAAGAAAAAAAAAGAAAAAGCGTTCGTATTATATTATATTGAAAATATGTACGTACGTTTTCTCTCTCTCTCTCTCTCTCTCTCTGTCTGTTTCTCTCGTACAACGTGTATATTACTAGCCACGAAATAGGCAGCGTCCACCACGCGATCGAAGCGACGATAATACTCTTTGACAATGACGCGTACACGACCTTTACCGGTATAAGAAAAAAAAAGCGTCCAGATGGCTGGACACTCTAGGTAGAGACTCTCGGGGCGTTTGCCGGATACCGGAAGTACTGGCTCTCTCTCTCTCTCTCTCTATATATATATATATATATATATCTATCTATCTTTCTCTCGTTGCACTGCGCCGAGCCGGCCTTTGGAAATGTCAGCGTTACGCACATGCGCCTTTATTCTCTAACTCAGCGAACGCGTCCTCGATATATGTACGTAGAGAAGATCGGAATTTTACTATGTCCGACGATACCACCAATCACAACGCTAGAAATATAGAATGCACTTTCTCCGATGAAGAGATCTCTCTCTCTCTCTCTCTCTCCCTCTCCCCTCCCTCCGCCCCTCCACTCAACCTTTCTCCCTTCGATCTTCTTCCTTTTCTATTTTGTTTTTTTCTCTCTTTTTTTCCTCCTCCTCCTTCTTCTTCTTCTTCTTCTTCTTCTTCTTCTTCTTCTGTTTCTACTTCTCCTAATTCTTTTTTCTTTTTGTTTCGTTCAACCTTTCCTATCTATTCCTAACAAGAAAGTTCACCGTCCGAATGAACACGTTTAATCTTCGAATCTTCACGATTTCTATTTCTAATTCCGAAGAACGATAAGTCGAACGTCAAAATTATATCGATTATTTATATTGTTCACATCGAACGTAAGCATCGCTTGAAAATATCGTTCCTCTTTTTTTTTTTCTCTCTCTCTCTCTCTTTTTCTTTTTTTTATTCGCATAATGCGAAGGTTAGAGAAAAGCTTTGTTACAAAAAGAAAAGAAAAAAAACAAAAAAGAAACTGTTAAAAAAATCCCTCTTTTCTCTCTTTTTTTTTTTTTCTTTCTCTTTCAATGTAAAGATTTAAACAGTATACGCACTGGGATTGGTCGACGATAATACGACATCAATGATTGGCTATGAAATCAAAGATCATTTCTATGACAGATGTGTAATTTGTTTTTTATATATATATATATATATATGTATATATATATATATATATGTATATATATAGTTAATCATTTATTAATCCGATAAGTAATTAGTTCTTCGTAATCGTTTCGAGTTATTGGAATGAAAAAAATAAGCTTATAAAGAATAGTTATATGTTCTTCTGTCTTTAAGTTTGTTTGGTTATTTAGATATATTTTCTATAACATATCTAACTGCCATCTATCATTAAAATTTTTATTAAAGAATTTGGTAATTACTACGGACGATCTTCTACGATACGATCTAATTTTTTAATTTATTTAAAATTATTGAAAAAAAAAGAAAAAGCAGTGCTGCATTTTGTTTTATAATATATACGTTTAATAGGCAATCGTCAAATTGGAAAACACAATAAATGATACGATAAAAGTTACAATTAAATTATCTACAAAAATGAGTTCCAAATTCTTATTTCTAGAATCAATGGAGATTCTCAGTACTATACCGCAATATTATACTTTGTTAGAAGTATTCGCAGTACTGTTGTTCTTATGGTTTATTGTCAAAAAAGTTTATCGTAGAGATAATGTGACTCTAACGGAGGATGAATTGGAGAAAAAGTTATTGGAATGGAAACCTGAACCATTGACGCCTGAAGTAGATCCTAATCATCCCTCTTTACATCCTTTAAAAGTGTCTACCAGAGTTGGCAAAAGAATATTAGTCAATGACAAAGATTGCCTTAATTTAGGAACTCACAATTACTTGGGCCTAACGGAAAATGAGGAAATAAATGAAATTGCGATTGAAACTATTAAAAAGTACGGAGTAGGTTCTTGTGGACCACGTGGTTTTTATGGGACTGTTGATGTTCATCTTGAATTGGAAGAAAGATTGGCCAAATTTACGGATACAGAAGAAGCCATCGTATATTCGTATGGATTCAGTACCATTGCCACTGCCATACCTGGATATTGTAAAAAAAATGATTTGGTGTTTGCTGATGAAAAAATAAATTTTGCCATACAGAAAGGATTGGATGCATCTAGGTCGACAGTTAAATATTTTAGGCATAATGATGTACAAAATCTACATGATTTGTTGTTAGAACAGGAGAAAAAGGATAAGAAAAATCCTAAAGCTGCTAAAATCAAACGCTTCTTAATCATAGAAGGTATTTATTTGTATACAGGACAAATTTGCCCTCTACCTGAATTAATTGGATTATGTAAAAAATACAAATTAAGAATATTCATTGATGAATCGATATCAATTGGTACTCTTGGTGCTCATGGAAAAGGGGTCACAGAACATTTTGATGTTCCTAGGCATGAAATTGATTTGATTATGGGTAAGCATAATTTGTTCATTATTTTATATGATTACTTTCATACATTCTATACATTAAATATTTTCTATCATTGGATTTACAGGATCCTTAGAAACAGCCATAGGATCTATTGGTGGATTTTGTGTTGGTACTACTTTTATCGTTGAACATCAACGTTTGGGTGCCCTCGGTTATTGTTTTTCAGCATCTTTACCACCACTTTTAACAACAGCAGCTATAACTGCTATAAATATAATGGAAAATAATCCACATATATTTAAATCTTTGAAAGATAAGTGTATAACCATAGATAATGCTCTTAAAGAAATGCCATATATTGAAACTCCAAGCTTTGCTGAATCTCCTTTAAAACATTTATATTTGAAGGAAAAGAAAGATTATGCTGAAGAAATAAAAATCCTTACTTCTATTTCTGAAAGGTGCATTGAAAATAATTTAGCTATAATAAGTCCTACATATCTAGAAACAGAAAACAAACTGCAAAGACCTAGCTTACGTCTTTGTGTTTCTGTATTATTGACTGAAAGTGATATCAATTTTGCAATATCTACCTTAAAGAAATGCATTAAAGAAATTTTAACATAAAAGCCATTAAGTATATATATATATATATATAGAACTTATTTATTTATAAGAAATATTGTAAATCTATTATGCTTTATATCCAAAAAAAAATATATAATTCATTAATTTTCTAAGGATTCAATATTAGATTGCCTGGCATTTATAGTGATTCTACATTCCATCTAAATACATTTTTCAAAGTTTTTTTATTCAATATTTCTCTGATTAAACTATATATGCAATATAAATAGAATTGAATATAATGTATATTTTAAATATAAATAAAGAGCTTATAACTAATCATTGCGATATCGTTCGATCTATTTTACCTGAAAATAAAATAATACATTAAACAATATTAGTATAAACAATTGATAATTATAATCTCTTAATATATTATTATTAATAAGATAAAAAATCGTATATCCGCTCCTAAACGGAAGTAACTACTTTCGAAGATTGCACACGCACAGATAGATGGCACTGACTGAAACATTATTCGGTTCTTAACTTGTATCTCATTCTTTTCACGTTTGGTGCTTTCGAAGGTATGGTGCTTGTAAAAATTTTCCGATAATTTCTTTTTAAGTTCTTCTTTGTCTGATTAACAATAATTAACAATATTAAATATTTTTTTTTTTTTTTAGCTTCGAGTACATATAAATCGCAAAAATGGTTGCTCAAAGAAAACAGGTATATATTCTTAATAACCACGTGTTCACCTTCTTATTTTATTATTATCAATTTTGATCATATAATTTATTAATGAATTTATTTTATTTAATACTTTTTCATAAACATTTTTAAATATATTCTTATAATATTTATAAAGATTTTTTGAATATTATATACACGTTAAAGTGAGGAACTCTTTCTCTGTGGCCGTGCCTAATGAGGTTACGTTGACATATTTTTAACCTATATTTGGCTATATATAATGAAAGAAAAAAATAAATTAAAGAAATAATAACTTTTAATGTTAATTGTATTACTTATTTAAACAGAAAAAGGACAAAGATAGCATAAACAATACGCTTGCCCTTGTTATGAAATCGGGCAAGTATGTATTGGGATACAAGCAGACACTGAAATCTCTTCGGCAAGGCAAAGCTAAGCTCGTCATAATTGCAAACAATACTCCTCCTTTAAGGTGAGACTGAGATGTAGTGCTCCTTTAAAAAGAAAAAAGAAAGAAAAAAAAGATCAACAGGAGTTACAAATTGATACTTATTTCTCTATACTCATTGAACGAGCCACTCATGAAATTTTATTATTTTATTAGTAAAACATTGAAATTTGTAACTCTTGTTGTTCAATTATATAAAAAATAATGAAGGAGAACTACGGAGTAGTCTCTAGTCCCTGTTTGTAAGTACAGTGGACAATTACAATTAAATAAATTCTGTAAAATAATAATTGTTTCTGTTATTAGGAAATCTGAGATCGAGTACTACGCTATGCTGGCAAAAACAGGTGTACATCACTATACTGGAAATAACATTGAGTTGGGGACAGCATGTGGAAAGTATTTCCGTGTTTGTACTCTTTCAATTACAGATCCTGGAAATTCTGATATCATAAAATCAGTACCTACAGGTGATCATGCATAAGAAATAAATTTTGTTTATTAAAAGCATTATTTTATTAAACCTATCCTTCAAATTAAATTAAATCTATTCTATTAAAAGGATATTTTTCTTTGTAAAATTTTATATTTTAATTACAATGTCTTGGAGAAATATAATATAGTACAAAGTAATATGACATATTAAGTATTATGAAAAAAAATAACAAAAATTATCTATTTTACTTTTTCTGCTTTACTTTTTGTATTTAACATTTTCTGCCTTTGTAAAAACATGTGTTTATATAACATGGGTGAACCTATAATAAGAAACATGAATTAATGAGAGAAAAGAAAAAGGTAAAATAATTTAAATATAATGTTGATGCTTACCTGGAATATATATTATTAGGACCATTATTAACATGTACAAAAAACTGAATGTAAAGTTCCATTGATTAGGCAATATATAACTCCATAGTTTTGGATTAGACATGGAATGAACAATTACTTTATATATACACAAAATTTCTCCACTTATACCAATTGGATAAAGTACCATAAATAAAGAGTATCTAAGCAAATACAAATTATTTTACATAATTGTTAAAGATAATTCTATGAGACAAAAATAAATAAAATATTTATTACCTCAACCACATTAGAAAATATGGTATATATCCAATAAGATTCATAAAGTAATAAGAATATCTAGTGATCTCTGCAATACACCAGGATATGAAAGTGTATGGTAAAATAATCGATGATCCAATGGAATCCGTTGGTAATGACAATAATATAACACAAATAAATACACGACTAGAAATTTGTATCAGTATTATCATCGGATTGGATCGAATTAATCCCGTTATTGCATGTATTACCTAAAAAACAAGATTAAATGTTTCTACAAAACAATCAAATATTTTTTTTTTTTTACAAGTATAATAAGTAATACTTCAAAAATGTTCTCTTCTTTTTCTTTCTTATACAATTACCTCAAGATAAGCGGAACTTTGAAAAATAAATAAAGGAACCCAAATTTTATCCCAAAGATTAATATTTGATGAACTATCTCCATAATGAGATATCAATGTATATAATATCCAAGACCAACTGTGAAATGAATAGAATTAATTTTTGTTTCAATATACTTGTAATGACATTTTATAAGATAATAAACATTAATACATTATTTAATATAATAATAATAATAATAATAATAATAATAATAATAATAATGAATTGGAAATTGTATTGATACAAGATATCATTTGATAAAAATCAATTATCAATCAACATCTTTCATAGATTTTAATTTTTTTTTTAACAGAAGTAAAGTTACAAAAAGAAAGTTTAACAGAAAATAATATATAAAAATCTATACTTACCCTAACACTTGTATTGCATTGTAAGCACACAAATAAAGTTTTTGTTGAGTTATCATTGTATCTTGCTTGTCTGTGAGTCGTCCACGAACTAAAGAACGTCACTTCTTAAAAACGAAGAGTTCAGATTACGTATAATCATATATGTAGAATATGACTAAGCATGATTTTTGGAATATATATCCATTGCAGAATAGTTATTAATATATAAAAAAATAATTGTTTTTTAATAAGACATAATTGAAAATTAAAGAAAAAAAAAAGGAAAAAAAAGTAAGCAAGATTTCTTTATTTTTTTTTTTAAATAAATAATCACAAACATTACTTCACAAACAGCAATTCACTCTTGAATAATCTTATAATGATAATTCTTTGTATACGAACGCATATTTTTCTATGGACTTTAACTAGTGAATTTATTCTTAGAGCACCATTAGGGTTAGAGATTATATATATATGTGTATGTTATATATATATAACATACATATATATATATATATATATATATATAACATGCTTTTGTAAATTAAATTTGATCTATTTTTCCTAAAGAGAAAATACAAATAAATAACTAAATTTTGTCCTTCTCGCAGTAATACTTACCGACATCGACAGCATGTATATATTGCTTTTTTATACTTTTATATTAATTTTCATTGATAAGATAGAAAAAAAAAGGGAAAAGGGTAACAATGTCCGATTGTTAGATTTGCCTTTGATATTATTTAACGTGAAAAAATAAAAAAGACAATATAGAAATTATTCTTTCTTTGAGCTTCTTTGTTTTTGCTTACTCATCTGAAATAACATTGTGACATTCGTACCTATATGCACTAGTAAATGTTTTAATTTGTTTATGCTCGTAAACAAAAATCAACTTTGTCAAGGATCGTTTTTACAGACGTCTTATTGTTTCTTTTATCAAGAAAATTGATCGAGAAAGGCATCTTTAATACATATTATTAATAATTACTTACATATGTTTATAAATTCTATCCATGGATTTTGTTTCGATTTCTTCTGCTTCTTTTTTATACACGCTCTATACTGTATATAGTTTCAATGCATTACTATACAGAAATACATATGTGCATGTATTCGTGAAACATTAAATGTAAATATTATCATTTCTCTCTTATGGATCAATGCATTTGTGCATATGTCCTTGCATATTAGATAAAAACGCATAGAACGATAATATTAAACATATTGGATAAAAATTAAAATATATACTAAGATAAAAGACGTTTTGTTAAACTTTCTTAAGTCCATTAGAGTTTTAAGTTGAACCGTGTTAACGATTAAAAACGTTTTCGAAGCTATTCGAACGTCATGCGTCTGATTAACTTTTGGAAAAAATTGAGAAAAATCGATGTTCTAAACAACGATCTTTCTTCTCGATCCATTACGAATCGATGCAAACATATTATTTATGGGGACGACGTGATTGCAGGGAAAAAAAATTCCCAACCGATAATAGCATTGGAATCAACCATTATAACCCATGGGATGCCTTTTCCTGAAAACTTTAATACCGCAATTAAAGTCGAAGATGCTGTGAGAAAACAAGTGCGTGTAAAAAGCGATACGTTCGCTTTACAAGACTTATTTATTTTCCTTCCTTTTTTTTCTCTTTTTTTTTTTTTTTTTTGTTTCTTCATTTTCTTTATTTTCTTTTTAACCATATCACACGCGACATCTATAAAATATAATTGATTCTTTGTGAAATTCAATGAATATTAATGTTTATGTTTGCAATTCAAGATTCAGTGATACATCTATACTTCAATAGATTACTTTCTATATGAATAATTTATTTAATAGATATTCGTTACTTAAACTTTGAAACTTTTTATTTAGGGAGCAGTACCTGCGACAATAGGAATTATAAATGGAAAGATACACGTTGGTCTTGATAGTGAACACTTGGAAATATTGTCTAAAACAAATTCTGCTATTAAATGTGCAGCCAGAGATTTATCCTCTGTTGCATTGCAAAAATTGAATGGAGGAACTACAGTCAGTGCTACAATGTCTATAGCAAATTTAGCAGGCATACCAGTTATGGCTACAGGTGGTATAGGTGGTGTACACAGAGAAGCAGAAACTACCTTTGATATAAGTACAGACTTAATAGAACTCAGTCGTACACCCATTGCTGTTGTTTGTTCCGGTGTTAAGTCTATTTTGGATATTGACAAAACATTAGAATATCTAGTTAGTTATTTTTGATATATTTATGAACAATAATTTCTGTCCTATATGATCAATTGAAATATTATTTTCTTGTGTTCTTAGGAAACTCAAGGAGTACCCGTTGTAAATATTGGCCATACTTATAATTTCCCAGCTTTCTATTGTGCTGAAACATATGATAAAATAAAAGCTCCATTTAGAGTGACAAATTCTAAAGATGCAGCTGATTTTGTAAGAATACAAAGAGAATTGAATCTTTCTACAGGCATATTATTAGCTGTTTCTGTTCCCAAAGAGCATGCATTAAATCCTAACGAAGTTGAAATAGAAATAAGTAAAGCTTTAGAAAAGGCTAAACGTATGCGTATAAAAGGAAAGAACGTTACACCATTATTATTGAAAGAACTTAATGAAATAACAAGTGGCAAGTTTCTTAAGACTAGTAAGTTATACATGATAGAATGTAGATTAATAATAATTATAAGATTGTAAAATATAATATAAGGTTGCGTCCCGAAGAGTTTCATTGAAGATTTACAATTGCAGATATTGCACTTATAGAAAATAATGCTAAAGTTGCAGCAGAAGTAGCAAAATATCTTTATGAAGGAACTCAAGCTTCTACTTTATCTCAACATTCCAAACACTTACCAGCATTTAACAGAAGTCCTGTAAGTTTTAAACATATACACTTACATTATTACGTATCACTCATATTAGTCTCATCTCTTTTATATATCTATATAAAGTAAACTTCATAAATACTTCTTTTTCTTTTTCTTTTTTTTTTTTTGTATAAATACAGGAATTATCGTTATTGTAGGATCATTATTTTTTGCTTTCTTATACAGGTAGTAGTAGGTGCTGCAATTCTGGATACCATTTTGCAAGTGGAGGATTCTGAGATAAAAGTAAGTTAAATTTCGTAGTCATAATTATACTAAATAACCAATTTTCCTTGTATTCATATTTCATGGTAATCATAGAATGTGTAACAGTATTTACATACAATTACGGCCACATACGTTTTATGTACACTTAAGGGTATTGAATAACACGAACTCATAGTACAGTATGGGGAAGAGTGGTTTCTGTTGGTAGAAGCCATGGAAGAAAGCAAAAATGGTTAGTTAAATAATTTTTCTTCAACGTATGAATGCGCTTGTACGTATGTACCTGTATATGTGTCTTTGATTCACATAGTATTAATTTAAAAAATGTCCATTACAACAGTTTGACTTAAGGTACAAACTTATTTTCAAGTAAGTTAAAGCTAACGTATCTTTAAGTTTAGATACGATCTCTCTATATCAGAGATACGTTGCTTTTTTCGAATTCCCATAAATATAATATAAACAGCGGCTACATTTATGTATGTATTTCGTTGTGCATTGTCATCTGTGACTTTAAAACAACGAACGTATTCCATAAATGACACTTTTTCCCATACTTCGCTACGATAGCTCTCTATTAAATCTGTCGATTACGTCGTAATGTGAGTACCATATCTAATAATATCAGATATAGTAAATTGGATTTTAAGCAGGCACTATTCAAAGCTCCCTCTCTTAGATTCATCTCAATTTACATATTACCTTTAAATATCAATCAGTTACAAATCGCTAAGTGGTTTACTTTAAAGCCTTCTTTACGACAGGACTGTATATTCTGTTAGGATTTATTGGCCGAGTTAGATTCGAGTGTACAAATCGTCCCTTTGTTACTTGAATAATCGGAATATGTGATAGCTAGTTAACAACTAGTAAATTCTACTCGGCCAAAAGTTTAATGTTAAAGCATTTACATTTTACTTTTTCTCTATAATCAATGATCCAGCGTGGTTTCCTTTCACCTTTGGGCGGCTTATAGTAACACACTTGCCTTCTAAAAATAATTAATTAAAAATCATTTAGTCTATTTCACGTATATGTATAATCTCCTTACATACAATCAGTAGTGGCAGAGGCTGCGTGTCTGCGAGGTGTAAGCTTTGAGACATTGTTAATAATTTATTACATTCAACGATTATTCGATAGCCTGATTAAGAAAGAACCCTTAAGAGTTTTTTTTTCTTTTTTTTTTTTTTTTCTTTTTTCTTTTTTGTCAGAAACGTCTCCGAAATAATATTCTAACAAATGTCACATCCAAGGAAACGAAGGTATTACAAAGTTTTTAGTAACAAATACGTACCGCACATATGATATTATAATTACTAATGACTTTCTAATAATCGATTGCTGACGTACGTCATTTTGATAATACCCTGTTATCCACGCCGTTGTGATTACACGCAAATATAAATGACCGATTTTTATTGAAGAAGAAGAAGAAGAAGAAGAAGAAGAAGAAGAAGAAGAAGAAGAAGAAGAAGAAGAAGGAGGAGGAGAATTTCAGGAATTCTTTTCTTAGAAAACGATTTGATCCTTTTTCCAGAAAGTTATTCCCCTTAGGTCCTTCTACGCGCGTATATTCGCGTTATGATGTGGTCATTCAATTTTTCTTTCTATTTATTTCTTTTTCCTTTTTTTTTTTTTTTTTCCCTAGTTCTTTTCTTTTTAGACACAATATTTCTGGCTTTTTCTTAAGCAGACGATCGATACTTAATTAACTTTCTACCATACACCGGCTATATACAGCCTACTAATATTTGTTTTGTTTTGTATTGTTTTTTTTCTTTTTTTCTTCTTTTTTTTTTTTTTTGTATACAATGCCTTTTACATTCGTTAACGCATATAATCCTAAGATTCGATAGATCCTAACTAGGAAGCCAATTACCTCGAGCTTTATATGTCATATCTTCATTATTTTTTACCACAAATCAATACACACTACTCGCTCTACATGTATCATTTGTGTAAAAAAAAATTAGAAACTGTTGATCATCTGTTATGCATTAGAGACTTTTCTATTTTTCTTTTTTTTTTTTACATACATACATAAATACGTATATATGTTTCGTCGATAAAAGAAAAATTCATAATGACGGTATATCTCACATATTCTATTTAAAATATTCCTATAAATCGATGAATCGTTTCTATCCTTCGTTCGTGTCGTTTTACCAACGATGATAATTTTTACGCGACATACTGTGATATACTATTAACGAGAATACTCCTTTCATTTTTCATATAAATATGATGATCTGCTAGAGCTGTCTCGGGAAAAGCCATCAATTATTTTCTTTTTGTTAAAAGAGATTTTAAACGAGGAAACAAAAAATTCCTTCTCCCTCCCTCCCTCCCTCCCTCTCTCTCTCTCTCTCTCTCTCTCTTTCACACACACACTTTTACACGTATAGGTATGCATATGCACGCACGTACACTTTCTCTTTCGCTCTTGTTCTCTGTTATCGCTAAAAATAATTCTACAAAAGTAGCATATGTGTGTATGAAACGACCGTGCAATGACGGAAAGACGTATAAGGAATACGTTGCATTAGTAAGAAAGTTTGATGAAAGGATAGCAATGGCTATTGAAAAGTCTACCGTTTATCCTTTTTGACGTATCAATGTGTTACGTTAGAATTATTATCGTTTAATTAAAAAGCGTCCCAGTGTCATCTCGATTCTTACTTTCGATCTCTCTTTTCCTATCTATCGCATTTTCTTTTTTCATTTTATTTTTCTTTTTTGCTTCCTTTTTTTTTCTTTTTTTTTTTTTTTTTCCATTGGATATCATTAATAGCACGACATCGGCTCGATCGTGACAATCTCTTGGGTCTCTTAATAAAGAGGTGCGAGTTTTTAACGCATACATATTTATCGTAGGAGATACATATACATACATACATACATACATACATACATACATACATACACACATACACACACACACGCACACACACATCACGCATGCATATATATATATGTGTGTATATGTACGTCGTGAATAAGAGTACAAGAAGAGACGTATCTTGTCACTGTCTCGTCTCGTCTCGTTTCGTCTTGTCTTCTTCGGCAAGCTTAAGAAGAAAAAGCAAACTTAAGAGATAAATTTAGTATAACATTGTGAAGGCAAAGCCACAATTAGAACGCTTTAAAAACATTTCTCTTCTAATTTCTTTAGACTTATCTTGCCCTTATATAAATTTATTCCAAACTATTTATACATTCTACATGATCTTATTGATCATTTCAAATTTTCTCTTGATATTATTAAATAATAGAAAAGAAAATTTGTTCTTAAAAGAAAAATGCTTGGTTTTCTATTATTATTCTGGAGAAAGCAAAAAGCATCCTATTATATCTCGTTTTTGTCCACGGTAAAATTGCATACGTGCATTTAGTGTATACAAATACGCATGTAAGTAAGTACGTACGTATGTATCTATGTATCTATCTATGTACGTATGTATGTATGTATGCATTACGTTCTTTCTCTCTCGTTTCTTGTTGTGGCTATTTTTGAAACTGAAAGAAGGGCTTCTACTCCGGGCGAGCTAAACGAACGATCGAGTCGCTCTTTACAGTACAAATCCTCACAGTTCTCCTTCGTCTTTCTCTTCTCTTCTTTTCTCTTCTCCTCTCCTCTCCTCTCCTCTCCTCTCCTGTCTTCTCGTTCCTTCAATTTCAAAGATCCTAGACGTAAGAAAAAAAAAAAAAATATATATATATATATATATAGAAAAAAGAAAAAAAAGATAAAACAAAAGGAGAACGGAGAGACGCTCTTTTTTAACTATTAGGTATCGTTAATTTTGATTTGGTCTTCGCTTCGAAATACTTCTTCGATTGCATCTAATAATTTTTTTTTTGTTTCTTTTTTGTTTTTGTTTTTTTTTCCTTTTTCCTTTTATATTTTTTGGTCTTGTATTTTCTATCGTCTATAAACGTTTACACGCCATTTAATACGCACAGTCTTCCTTAATAAATATTATCTTCGCTTATTATTCACGTGCTTCTTATTATTTCGAAAACTTAAGAGAAATTTCAAATATGGATATAGATCGAGCGGACAGATCTTTAGATCATTCGGACAGACGAAAACGAGAAAGGGCAACGATCTTATCGATCATCGAACATTTTCTCATCCTGTTATAATTATATTTCTTTTATAGATCTCTCTCTTTCTCTCTCTCTCTCTCTTTTTATAATTTTTCTCATTTCCAATTTGAAGATCATTAAGATAAATCGGGCAGGCAAATTTGAAGAGACGATGTATCTCGAATCGATTCTCGAAATGGTCAAAGTTTTATTTCGAAGGCAGCTTTTGTAGTTCTTTCGGAGTGAATCAGATTATTTCGTTGTGTCCTGTCGTCGAATTAATGTTCGATTCAGACGTTTCAGTTCAGTCACATTTCAATATTAATAATTTACATTGGAGACGGATTTAGTATGACCGAAACGATTTTGGTAATCGAAAGGAAATGCGATAATGTGTAGAATTTAAATTACCTTACGATACGTATCATTTAAAAAAATCACTGATGAAATGGAGAACGAACTGAAACGCGCGAATCGACTTTAAATCGGCAAATATTTATCATAAACATATTCGTCAAAAATCATTATGTCCTTTTAGAATAAGATATAATTACTGCTTCTTTCTTCTCTCCCTTCCTTTTTTTTCTTTTCTTTTTTTTTTTTTTTTTTTTTTTTTTTTTTTTTTTTTTAATTATCGCTTCGATACCTTCATGAAATTTCTTCTTTTTCTCATCGTCGAATCCGTCGATCGTCACATTTCGCCAGGATTGTCCGAAATAAGAAATAATATAGATGGGATATTTTATTAAATGAATTCGTTCCACTGATTCATTTCGTTTTTGACGAAGCCAATGGTTTTAATTTCGTTGACTTTTCTTTTTCTCTTTTTTTTCTTTCTTCTTTTTTTCTTGTTTTTTTTTTTTTGTTTTGCTTTTCTTTCTTTTCTTTTTTGATTAGACACAAACGTGCTAAGAATGTTGAATTCTTTTCTATTATTTTTTCTTCTTTTTTTTTTTTTTCTCTTTCTTTCTTTCATTCTCTTACGAAGGACCAGGTGCGGTGAGAGATAACATGTCGAACTCGTTGACACTGCTTCATTCGTATCACTTTATCATATATATAATGATATTTGGAGGCAGATATTTAAAAAAGTACGACGATTATCGACGTACCCGTTCCTTTTTTTGTTTGTTTTTTTCTTTTTTTCTTCTTTTTCACTTCTGATCCCTATCGTCTTTCATTCTCACGGAAGGAAAAATAAAGAAGAAAGAATTGCATAAAAAGGAAAAAAAAAAAAAAAAGGAATAATAGAAGAAAAAGAAGGAGGAGAAGAAGATGGCGGAAAAGTTATAAATTTTTTTTCGATTGTACGTAAACACGTTCTCGTTCTCTATTATCGGTTGCTCCCTTTACGAAGTGGACAGACGTATTAATTAATTAAAAAGGGAAAGTATCGTTTCAAAGACCTCGTATTTACACATACACGTTTAATCTCCAATCTAGATATAACGTTTTTCTGGTTATAAATATCAACTTACTTACTTACTTACTTTATACTGTTCACGAATAGTGCGTGACCTGTACGTTCGCGTTTTTGTATATGCGTGGGTTTTTTATGTATCTGTTGTATGTATATACCCTCTTTCTCTTTCTCTCTCTCTCTCTCTCTCTCTCTGTGTATATGTGTGTGTGTGTATATGTGTGCGCGTGCATGTATGATGTTCGATGTACATCGAAAGAACACGCAAAGGTCTGGCTTCTCTGTACGGTTATAGAACAGCGAATAAGAGGAACGATCGCGGCGAACGTGTCGGCGTTTATTTGAATATATATACATACACTTATATGTAGGTATATACACGCATGCTAGATATATATATATATATATATATATATATATATATATATGTATGTATGTATGTATGTATATATCTGTATATTTATGGTACAGATTTTCCACAGAGTAAAACAGAGAGACCGTCCAGATCAATGCGGCTGTGAGAGCCGACTAGCGGAGAAGGAGGCATAGAGAATAAATAAAAGGTCTTTTTTCGAGACGCGAGGATAAAAATATTAAGGACGATTAACGATCGCTCTTTATGCCTATGATTTTTTTCGTTATCCAAGTAACCTCACTCGTTTTTTCCGTCGTTTCTTCTTTCATTGTAATAAAAAAAAACAAAAAAGAAAAAAAAAGAAAATCCAAAAGAATAGAAAATGAAAAAAATGAAGAGAAAAAAAAAGCAAAACAAAACGCCATTCCAATATATCACTGATAATAACAGAGAGCTTTTCCAGAGTTCTCACGATTTTACTCAAACGACTGAGCGTTACGTCTTTTATTATCACTTCATCGTCTCCATCTCTCTCTCCCTCTCTCTCTCTCTCTCTCTCTCTCTCTTCATTCTTTCTTTCCTTCTTTCTTCGTTCTTTTCGTTCGTCAATCTTTCTCCATTCGTAAGCCTCCGGCTCATCTCTTTTAAAAAACGAAAGTAATAGTCCCTATATAACTTCGGTATATTTATATATGTATATTATGTATATTATGTATAGGTGTGTATTATACGTAGGCTTATTTATATACTGGTACTTCGGCGGGCCGGTTGCTCCTGTAGAGAAGATGATTCCAGGTGTTTCGCCACCACTTCCATAGTCAGGTACGCCTGCTTTGTCCACCTGCGGTGACACCTTGCGTACCTGGGCTACCGCCGTTCGAGAGTAATAATCTTCTATTAAACTCCCGCATCTCGTAATTATTGTTACCGTTGCTCTTCTCGCGCGTACCGCAATTGTGATTGGCCGACGTTGGCGTTGTCTCTTCTAAGATCAAAGCACAATGACTGTTCGTGTCGCTATCAGCTCCACCATCTTGAAGATTGTTCGCTAAGAGAGGATGTCGGCCTGTATTGCATTCTTCCGTTTGCAAGAGCAACGATGCGTTTCCTGTAAAAATCATTAAAATTAAAATGTTATAGTTCTGATTGATTAATCGAACGAATAACAATTTTATTTTATCTTTTAATAATTATGAAATTCGAATCGTCGAATATAATCGTTAAATTAATATATTGTTCATTAAATATCATTGATACCTGTAACATTATTCGATATTATTTAATTCGATACTTTGTAAATTTTAAAGGGGCAAATTTTGATATCGATGTATCAACTTTTCTGCGATATTTAACGCTTTAATTTTGTTCAGCTCATTAATGATTTTAGTAAATCGTATGATTCGTGTTATCCAAAATAAAAAGATATATATATATATATATATATATATGTGTATATGTATATGTATATATTCGTACGTGTATTGCTGTAATTATCTGTCACGTTTTACATTGAAAAATGATGGAACGATGGCTATATCGGTGAAAAAAGATCGTATCAGTCAGACGTACCATAAGTAAAAATTAGTTATTGGTCAGACATGTTTTTGGCTAGGATGATTCTTAATTTCACTGTAGAAACGAGATTTTCCGTTGTGTTACATACGGATCGTGCCGAGGTCGACTCTTTGCGGCGAATTGGAGTGGCACGAGATAAATACCAACATACATATACATCCTCCTCCTCCTCGTCGTCGTCGTCGTCGTCGTCGTTGTCGTTGTCGTTGTCGTTGTCGTCGTTGTCGTAGTAGTCATAGTCATTGTCGATGTAGTCGTTGTCGTAGTTGTACTAACAGTTCGAACAGGGACATAGTCGTTCTCGTAGCCGTGTGAACGTATTAGTAACTCTACTGTCGAGAGCGTAACTCGGTGCATGTGCAAGTGCATCGTGTCGAGAGATCGATCGTGCTTGGAAGCTTGCAAGCTCTTTTTTCGGCTTTTTCTTTCTCTTCTTCTTTTCTCTTTTCTCTCTCTCTCTCTCTCTCTCTCTCTCTCTCTTTTTCATTTTTCCTTCCACGAGTTAGAAGTAACTGTTCGATGTCAACTTTCGATTAGCTTATTGAAATTTCCTTTCAAGAAAATGCCTCTCATGCGAATAAATGGTCTAACGTTGACACTGTTTTCATTTCTTAGAAGATATTTGTTTGCTCGAGGAATAAGATATTCTCGAAGTTCGACGTTTGACTTTCGACGTGAAATGATCATTTTCTTTTCGAGACAATATTCAAAAATCAACAAAATATATTTCATTATAATTTGTTAACACATATTTTCTTTTTTTCTCTCAGTATGTACAAACAACAGTAACTATCATTGAACATTTTAATTTAATTTAATTATAACACGAACTTTTTCATAATTCCATTATCACCGTCTCGTTGAACCATGAAGCATATCCTTCGAAAGGCTCTCAATATCGAGAATATATATATATATACACACACACACATATATATATTCGATGGTGGTAAGTTTTAATTTCAAGTTTACACTCGTTATTCCACTTTTACAAACTCTCTCTTGCTTTATGATCAAAGTTCAATCGATAGTCGAAGCGAAAGACATAGTTTTCAAGATTCAACCGACAAACGAGACAGCGATTCTTCGATGATAAGGTCCTTGGATAAGAGTTTTGAATGCAAATGGTATTTCATATCTAGGACAGTTCGTATAATCGTATGTCAGTCCTTCTCTCTTTTTTCTCTCAATCTCTCTCTCTCTCTCTCTCTCTCTCTCTCTCTCTCTCTCTCTCTCTCTCTCTCTCTCTCTGTCTCTCTTTTTCCCTCTTTGTTCATTTAACATCAACGTAGTTATGTGTTGTGATATGAGAAAAAGCATGTTCATTAGCGTTATATTTCAAACAAAGTAATCCGAACATAATCTCTACTCGCTTTTAGTTACCAACTTAGAAAAAAATTTCGATTCCCATAGGAGTTATTTGAAAAATCTAACTCCGGTGACGAAGGGACGAAGAAAAAGAAAAAAATAAAGCAAGAGAGAGTCGCAGTTTGAAGGAAAAAAGAAAAGAAAAGAAAAGAAAAGAAAAAAAAAGAAAAAGAAAAAAAAAAAGAAGAACAGAAAAGAATTTACGAAGGAAACTTCGAATAACATGAATTGGATAGAAAAAGGGCCGAGGTCTCGATCTCGAATATCCTTCCATTTCTTGCATGGAATCCTATTGAAAGTGGTTCGATTTAAAAAGGAAAAAGAAAATAAAAAGGGAGGATAAAAAAAAAAAAAGAAAGAAAGAAAAGAGAAAAGGAAAAAAAAACAATATTTACGAAAAATATATTGTGAGTACGCAGTGATAGAGGCGTCACATCTTCCGGTTAGCTTTCACGACTGGATGTTACGATCTGTTTTGGATCATGGCCAGGTCGATAAGGTCCTAGGAATTTCATTGCCTGAAGATATCCACCTGAAAATGTTCTCTCTCTCTTTGCTTTATCTTTCTCTCTTTATCTTTGCTTTAGTATCCTTTTGACATAAGAAGAGCGTGTTTATTTTGGGGAGAATAATCCATCATAGAGAGAGGATCGCTAAATTGACGACTCTTGATCAAAGGGTATCTATCCTTAATCCTGGCAAACTGGTCAGACATAAAAGGGGAAAAGTTTGGATCATTGATTCAAAGCAGAACAAAAGTAATCGTAAGTAATCGTAAGAGCGATATGACGACTTTTCGATTTTGCGATTTACGTTTTTTTTCCTTTAATAGTGGTGGTCCATTTAGGGACTTTTTATTATTATTATTATTATTATTATTATTTTTTTTTTTTTTTTTTTTTTTTTTTTTTTTTTTTGAGAAAAAACCTTTCATAAGTTTGACAATAAATTATGAAAGGGATGGAGAAAAATCAATCGAGAACAGAGTATTGCGAGCAACGATGTACTTGTCACGAATAAAGTACTTTGCAATTCCATTCGATCTTCCTTTTTAGCTATCCATTAATACCACTATTACCATCACCACCACCACTATCAGTACTGCCAGTAGCAATAGCAGCGGCATTACCATCACTCGCAAATCCTCTTCAAGTTGGTGCCTTCTGAATAAGGATCAAAAATGCTATCGAGACGAGAAGAGCTATCGTGCTCAAAGAAATTCCAAGACTTTGTTTGCTCCCTCTTTTTTAGTCCCCTCCTATGTGATGGTATGCTTTTTCTTTATTGGGAAAGAACGAGCTCTTGGAACGTTGAAAATCGGCCTGCCAAACGTGCTCATTTCCATATTCTCATATATCAAGACAATTTCTTTCGGATATGTCATATCCAAAGAATTTTTTTTTCTTTTTTTTTCTTTTTTTTTTTTTTTTCTTTTTTTTTTCTTTCTTTCTCGTTTCGAACAGGCGAGACAGTGCTCCGTAATGGTACGATTTACTCGACCGAAGGGTTCGTTTCTTTTTCTTGAAATAGAATGATAAAGGATCATCTCAGTTCGGAAATTTATTTTCTTTTTCTTTTTTCTCTCTCTCTCTCTCTCTTTTTTCTTTTTTTTCTTTTTTTTTTGTATCGACAGACGACAAAAAAAGGAAAAGTGGATTAGACCGTCGGTGTCCATAGACGCAAACCAGATTTTTTACGGGTCAAGGCCGAACCTTCGACCTTCGCACTTTGGTTTCCACCTTTTTTCTCTTTTTTTTTTTCTTCTTCTTCTTTTTCGAGGCTTACAACAACTGGCGAACGATAAGAATTTTGATCGAACGAATTAATTGAAATACATTCGGACGTCGTTTTAATGGATATCTCGAAGTGATATTTAACGAACAGCAACGAATCGCTGATTTCATCGTATTTCTTTAAATTGTAACTCGACAACTAATCATTTATAATTTCATCTCTATTTGCTAGTTATTTTACTGACATTTCTAGGCCGATAAAAGCGTTTTGCGTTTGAAGGATTACTTTGTATACTTTTTTGCTCATTTAGAAGCGTATCTCGTTAGAGATTTCTTTTTCATCTGTCGGACTGCTATCAACCGAAGACATATACCCCTTTCCCTTTCTCTTTCCTTTGTCTGACCGTTCGTTTAAAACACATTTTCACGTCGAAATTTCATAGAAAGGTACAACAAACGATTTCAACTTTTCCACGGATTATCTCGACTATCATAAATATCAAATCGCGAATGTCACAGCAAAACCTTTGTCTCCGTTAAATGGGAAGGTAGAAAACTTTAATAAATACGTTCTCTTCCATTTCTGGCTATCTCTCCTGTACAAATTACACGACGAAACTTCAAAAAGTTCTTTTGCTTTTTTTCTTTTTTGTTTCTCTTTTTGTCTTTGTTACCCTTTCTCTCTCTCTCTCTCTCTCTCTCTCTCTCTCTCTCTCTCTCTATCATTTGGCAATTCGAAGACTTGTTTCTTAAACGAGCTAAAAAGTTTTTTTACGGTGTATCTAAGACTATATTAAATAGCAAGTCTCATTGTATTCACCTTTGAGCTCTTTCGAGGATTGAGCAAAAGAAAGGGAGAGAGAGAGAGAGAGAGAGAAAGAGAGAAGGTGAAAGAGTAGAAAAAAAGTTCGCAGTAATATTCAGATATAACCGAAGTCACGAAAGTTCGATGTAAGTAGAAAGAAATAAAGAGAGAGGGAGAGAAAAGAGAAACAGACAGATCTAAAGAAAGAAATAAAGAAAGAAAAAGAACAAGTTTGGTTAAAGTTCTTCAACGTTGAAATTATTTGTCGCACTTAAGAGTTCCCTAACGTGGCAGCCGGTTATTTTGCATCTTTACGACTTCCTTTAGACACGAGCACTGTTACCGGTTAATAGTCGAGCGTATTCGCGTCCTCCTAACACGTTTCTTCAAGATTTATGAATTTCACATATTCGTGATGGCGATGCCCTCTCGCAAATAAACTTCTACCTACGTGCACGTTTAGAGATAAAGGTACTTGTTATATATATACATATACATATATACATATATATCTAGGTATGTAGGTAGTATCTACGGGAGGAGCTTTTTAATGCTCCGTGCATCGGCTCGTCACCCGTGAACTCTTCGAAGGAACGGTTGAACGCACGCAGTTAGATGATGTTAACTACCGGTGAACACGCGACCGTTCTACTTTTTAGTTTCCATATTCTCAAAGGCGTCTAAAATAAAGGCGAACGTTCGCGAACGTTTCTATTAAAGTACTAATGATTGGTCTCATAGATATCGATCGGTGGACATCGTGTGACATCGTGAACGATCGAAATATTAGGGGAGGAAAAAGAAAAAGAGAAAAAAAGAAGAACAAAAAAAAACAACAAAAAAGAAAAAAAGAAGAAAAAAAAAAGAAAGAAAGAAAGAAAGGGACAAAAAATTCGTTGCTGGTTAAAAATGGGCTTTGCGTCGTCGTTAGAACGATTACTTAAACGTCTTCTCCTCTTTTCGTAACTTCTTCATGTCAAAGCATATATTCGGCTTCGTAATCAACGACACTTACGTCTTCTATCGTTCGACCGATTTCTTCGATCTCTAAAGCTTCTTCCTCAACGGTTCTAAAGCTCGTCTTAGTCGTGAAAAGGAAGAAAAGAAAAGAAAAAAAAGAAAAAAAAGAAAGGGGAAAAAAAAATAATAATAAAAAAGAAAAAAATTCGTCGATCGTAAATTGAATGAAAATAATCGTGGATCGAATGACGTTTGTTCTATCACATAAAGATAAAATTACGTTTAGGTTACTATTTTCGATAGAAAATTTCGTGATATCAATTTATTTCTCTTTTACCATTGTAGTGTCCGCGGTAACGAAAATTTCACTTGGATCCGATAAGAAATAATGTACGGTAAGTAGAATAGTAGGCATACTGGTAGATTAGTTTAACTCAATTCAGTTACTTCTCGTCACGCGATGTTCCTGTTTTCATCGGTGAGAATGAAGCAGGCCTCCACCTGACTTAAACGTCTCCCACCTGAAATTTACAACTTTCGAATGATTCTCCTAACATTTAAAGTAAGGACGATAATCTATATACCTACTATAATATCTGGTGAAATATAATATAAGTAAATACGGATCGATGATTTTTATTAGGACGAAAATTGATAAGAAAATTTTTTTTCCTTTTTATTATTATTATTATTATTATTATTGTTATTATTTTATAACACGGCATATACTCGTTCGTACCTATTTTAGTTTTTAATAGTATCTACACTACCTAGTAGATTTTGATATTTGATATCGTTTTATTCATTGATCGAATTTATTATTTGATTTATTTCGTGGTTTACATATATTAATCAAAGTTAGATATATATATATATATATATATGTATATGTATAGGAAGTATGAAAGTGAAGTTGGACATTGATTGACAGATTTATTGCCCTCGGAAAGAAGTTCCTGTAACTTGATCGGGTGAATCAATCTACCGTCAACAGAACGGACGTTGCAGTAATTTAACAGTTCGAGTAAAATTTAGGATATCCGAAATATCACGTACGTTTATTTTCTGTGATATTTTAAACGATAAATAGGCGCGAACAACTATCTAAGAGTAAAATTTATCGAACGAAACGATTCGATGCACCGAATCGTTTCCTATAAAAAAAAGAAAAAAGAAGAGAAAAAGAAAAGAAAAGGAATTATATAATTTCATTTGCGACATTCTATTAAGCAGTCTTTGACCTAACATCTATTTGACCTGATATGTCTCTACAGTACCATCGAAATAACGATTTGAACCTAAGTAGTACCACTCGAGTCACGTTCTCGTTGAATAAGCATTGCCAGATAGATACGTAGTGTCCCCAAAGGACACTAGACTTCGATAGATGCAGAATAGACACAACAATTTTCAAAGAACTAGACAAAAATACATTTGCTATTTTTATCGTTTAATTTCTCGAAGAAAACAATTTATCGACATATTTATATACGGAACGAGATTTATTTGCGATGAAAAATTTATAATACAAAAGTATAAGTAAAAATGGAAAAATTTCTTTTGAAAAATTTTTCTTATCCGACATCTCATTTAATTTAAAATTAAAATATTTAATTGATAAAACTTTTGTAAGGCTAACGATAAATGTTTACTACTACTAAAAGAATCAGATTAGATTGAATTGAAGTTCCTACCAGACTGATTTTATCGGTCATAATAAATCTTAATATTCGACGGAGTCTCTTTTACTTCATCGAAGAAGAAAAATAAGAGCGGTCTTTTATTTTTCTTTACAACGGGTCGGTCTCTCCTCGAGCACGGTTACCAAATCAGATTGGATCGATACGGTTCACGGTTGCACGTTTTAACTATAGAACACGTTTGCCACTGGCTAATGTGAATATACCTAACTTTAATTTCTTTAACATATTCTTTAACGACATTAGAAACTGTCGTTGAAATAAGTAAGTTAACTAAATTAGTTTCTTTTCAGAAGTTTTCATAAGTTTCGCGCAGTTAAAAAAAAGAAACTTAAGAACGAGTTACTTTTAATCGAAACCGTATACATCTGTGAAATATTACGTTTCGCTAGAAATTTCGTTGCTCTTTCGCGATATCGATTAGATGTCTTATTTTAGTTTTGACGGGGGCATCGAACCTACCAAACGTTCGAACCGTTGGTTCGCCGACACTTAACTTCTTACCATAACTTCCGCGTTTAAATTGTTCATTTAAGAGTTTATTAAATTACCTTCCGCTGAATTAAAAACGAGGTTATACGAATAGGTATAACAGAAGTGGTAGGGACGTGTGTCGACACGCGTCAACCGACAAACGATCGTTAAAATTAATGACGTCGACTTTAAAACTGTCGGAACATTTCCACAGAACTATTTTATACCTCTTTCTCTCTCTCTCTCTCTCTCTTTCCCTCTTATATATACATTCGGCTTATCCGTATAAAAACTCTTTTTCTTTTTATTGGTTTTACCTTTTCTACCGTCTAATACTATCTCCAACGGTCATCTTTCATTCTTACTCCGAGCTATCGCATAAGAGACAATGATTTCTCTTTCGTTTCTACCACTCGACATTTTTTACTCCCACAAACGGGTTCATTTTAAGGATATGAAATTTTTACGATGATCTCTTTCCCTTTCCCTCTCTCTCTCTCTCTCTCTCTCTCTCTCTCTCTCTCTCTTTCCATCTTTTATTAAACATTTCTTGGTCCTTCTCTTTGATCTTGGAAAAATATGTTAAATTACTTGTAAAAAAAAAAAAAAAAGAAAAAAAAAAAGAAAAAAAAAAGAAGAAAAAATAAAAGAGAGAAAAAATCGTAAGAGACGTACCGGAAGGAGTAACGGCGTTAGGCAGAGTGGTTCGTCGAACGATGCTGCCATTATTGGTAGTGGCTTCCGACATCACTTGGGAAAATGGCGGCTGGGCAAAGGTTGTTGCCGGTGGGGGTGGTTCGCGCAGCATCCGTATCTTTTGTATCATCTCACGTATCTCGTATCGTAGAATACCGAGGAAACAGAGTTTTGTGAAGGCCACGACACAAAAGCCAAATACAAATAGGCGATCGGAAGTTTCTCTTAACCAGCGTAGCAAGGATTCGTCGCATCCTCGTGAGTATGGTTGCTGGCAGGTGTCGCTGACATTCATGATGGGCCCGCAACATGTCTGCGGCCAACGGGATCCGAAATCACGCGGCCCTGTTACACCGCAACACGTGAATTCCTTCTGCAGTCGATCCCAATGCTCGCTGAATCGTGGCTCCTTACCGTACTCCGTCTGTCGAACAATGAGAAACACATTTAACGCTTTTCACGTCGGACTATTTCAAAGGACTAAGAGAACGTGTACCTGACGTCGCAATAATAAATAAATATCTATAATAGAAATGATATTTCTTTTGTTTTTGATCGGCTAGAGAATCATTACGAGATTTGTTTGACAATGAAATGTAACTACTCGATGCCAAAACGTGTCGATTCAAGTGTCCCTTCGAACTATTTGAATAAAGAAATTATTATATTATCTATGACGACGCGATCCCGCTCGATTAAAAATCTATTTTCTATTCTTTGATAATATCCAGAAATTCGTTTGAAGATTTTTCGTTTTTTTTTTCTTCATTTTTTTTCCCCCGTTTTTTCTTTTTTTTTTCTTTTTTCCCCCTTTCCATCTATCGAAAAGCTATTTAAATTTGTGAGAGGACGCAGTGAGGTAAATTACTCCGAACGACTTTTCATACTCTGATATTTTCCGTGCGAAAGGTTAATCGGTAAGATCATTGTAACAGCGAAGTAGGCGTTCTAATTTGCGAGAGGGCACTTCAAAATTCAATATTTTATAGTTTTCAATGGAATAGGTACGACGGAAATAAATTTCACCGGTTGTGAAAAATATCACCAATGTTCTTTCGATCTTGAAATTTAACTTGAAATTTACTTATTAATGAGTATCATCAAAACCAACTTTGCTGTTTATCTATTTCTTCTTCTTTTTTTTTTTCTCCTCCTATCTTTCGGATCTCACTTTCGTCAACGTAGATATTTGTCCTATAAAACAACTATAACTTCGTCGTTATAACTTTCTTAATTGCGACAGTAACATTTCAACGATCTTACTCGTCGTTTTCGAAACTGTTATATAAGTTACTAAGAGTAGACGACAAGATATTTACTTCCTGACGTATTAATCGTTAACACCGACGAACATGGATAGATAACTATTAATAATCGTATGAAATTTAGGTCGTGAAATTTATTCGCTCTTAATTCATTGTGTCAAGAAGAAATAAAGAAAAGAAAAGAAGGAAAAAAAGAAAGAAAAAAAAAAAAAAAAAAAAAAAAAAAAAAAAAAAAAAAAAAAAAAAAAAAAAAGAAAAAAAAAGCGGAAAGAATGAAAGCAAGAAAGGAGAGAAAAGAAAACGATAAAAAGATTGTGCCAGATCGAAAAGGAAGCCCCATAATTCCGTTCTCATCCGTTTGCTCGTTATCGGTTCGTGTCAATCTACGCACGTTTCTCGTTAGATTATGCGATCAGTCTGGATAAGGGAACACAAAAGCCGTGAGGGTGTGTAACGATTTCGAATACCGAAGAAAGAGGGTGAGGTAAAAGAGAAAGGCTTTTCAAGAAAAAAGATTAAAGTAACTCGTGGAAAATCCTCGAACGTTGATTTTCTTTCCGAGCATCGTAAATGTTACAATCTTACTTTCTAACGCGAAGAGGCAAGAATTTTATCGTGCGTAAACGTAAGCCGACCCTCGTAGCCGTTTGATTTTAACTTTTCGAAAGGTTTTACGAGCTCGCCTGATAATTTCTTATTATACGTTGCCCCATTTCTACGATTTCTTTACCTTTGTCCAACAAACAAAAAAAAAAAAAGTCGTAAAAAACAAAAGAATTAAAGAAGGATCAGAATTTTACGACGGACACGAAAAGAGAGAACACGCTTTTAAATAGAATTCATTCTTACGTGTTATCGACGAACGATTGAGTAAATTTTTCTATTAAAAATTATCGTACGATTAAAATAAATTGCTATTTTGTAGAAAAGAAAAGAAGAATTATATATTTGTGATTAAACTAAATTGTCACTTTTTCACTTTTTCATTTTCCTTTTGGAATTTTATAGTTAATAGGGTTGACAGGGCGTAGGACGTAATATCCACATGTATACATATGGTTATATATATTTAGCAAACCCAAGGGCGTCGAGATAAACAAGTAGTCCTAACAGCGCTAAAAGCGTGTTTCGAATACGGAGCAAAGTGTTTATATATTCGGTGTAACATCACCGCGTAGACGCATATATGGGGTTAAGTTAGGTGTGCCCACTCGAGACAACATTTCGCACAGCCTGAAATATACCTTATTAGCGAGAGAGAGAGAGAGAGAGAGAGAGAGAGAGAGAGAGAGAGAGAGAGAGAGCGAAGTTAGAGCAAGGCAAGCTTTAAAAATTGTAAATTCAATCGTATCGAAAATATATTGGCTCGTTCATTAATTTTTGAGGATGGTCCGATTCATCTTTTTTTTTGCAAGGAACAATTGTGTGCGCGTACGACGAGACAGTCCTATTTCATGATATATTTTTTTTTTTTTTTATCGAGAAATATGAATATTAAAAAAAAGAAAAGAGGAATAAAATAAAATTCACATAAAAAATAAACATTCTTACGATTCGCGATAGGTTAGATGTCACGTTGATCGATCCATGCAGAAAATGTAGGATCTAAGTACTCTCTAAGCGCTTTAGTTTTCTATTTACTAACTCGTTGCCTATATCATCGGTCGTATTATATGGACTATGAGTAAACGCACGACTACTCTGTTCTCAAATACGATTTATCCGCGGACATAACAAGATGAGAGAATAGATTTGGATCAACTCGGTCAAAATTATTCTCATTTATCTTATCTTTATTATTACTTTATATTTTACGTGACATTTATTCGAAAATAAATATATTTACGTATATATATATATATATATATACATTTATAATATAATCTAATATCATAAATAGAATATACTTTACCGTTCCTTTAATACTCAAATAGATTACGATATTCGTGGTGTGCATTTTATATTACTCTTAAGATTTTTCCTTATGGATCGGAACGTAAAATCTTGAAGGACGAATGTACGTAATGTGCAATAAACGTACAGTTAGAAATGCTCGCGACCTACATTTTATCGGGATGAAATATCGGCTGCTAACGTGAGAGAGGGAGAAAGGGAGAAAGGGAGAAAGGGAGAGTTGATATGTATATATATACATATATATATATATATATATATATATATATATATATATATATATATATATAATATTATATCTGGAGGGCAGATATTACACGGCGAAACGTAAATTTATGGATGACAAAAGAGGAAAAGGAAAGTTCTCGCGTCAACACACGTCGGCATTAATTATAAAAGAGAAGATAGTATATTCTATAATAATGAAAATAAAAATGTATATGGGATAAGGAAACAATATCTCTTGTTTTTCTCCCTCGAGAACGGTTCATTGCTCATTTTCACGGCTTTATACTTTCATACTTTCGTGACAATTAATATAGCTTAAGTTTATTTTCTTGGATCATTACCAAACGCTACTCTATCAATTGAAAATGCATAAGTATATGTACTCTTGAAAAGATTTTCTCCTTTTATTTTCGTATATTTCAACAGGTATCTTTGTTCTAACGGCTGTAATATGTCATTCGATTTCAATGAAAAAGCTTGGCTAGCATTCGCCGATCGAATTTTAGTATTTTTCCTCGTAAAGTATCTTGAATGATATTTTTCACGAATAAAAGTAAAAAATGTGTGTGTGTGTGTATGTGTGGGTATAGACATGTTCTCGAAAGGAAAAACGTGAAAAGGGTAAATGATACGAGTAGGAGATACGTGCGACGTTATAAAAAAACGAGAGAATAACTCAGAAACATATTTTCTCGATGACAGATGTTTTAAAGGATGAATCTTTTAGCGAATAGGTCTTGAAAGCCGTCCCTTGTTTTCTCATTTATATCAAAATCTTTCTCTGAAAGGTACGAGAGATAACGCGTAAAGTGGAAAAAGAAAGAACCTTTGTGTTGAGTCAGTCAACCGCAGCCAAACCTCGCATTATTCATTTCTTACGAGCTATGTGAGCTATATTGCGATATTCACAAACGTACATGCATATTCCTCGTGAGATATCTATGAAACGCTATGAGATTGTGCGTATATATGTATATGTATGTATGTGTGTGTGTGTATGTTTGTCTCTCTCTCTCTCTCTCTCTCTGTGTGTGTGTGTGTGTATAAGCGAACCCGTATTTACTTTGGACAAAGATATATAATTCTCTGACAACAACGTAAGAACAAATGAGAAATAGGAAAGGAAGCTTAGAATTGTCTCGAGTCTTTCTCAATGGCGTTGATTCGTTCGCGACCAAAGAGAGCCATAATTTTCTTGGGGTGTTACGAAGAAAGAATGCCAATGGAAGGAGGTGACTCTGGCAAAGAAAAATATCACGACTGTTATCACGACACGGTTCACTGCTAATACGGATTCAGTTAAAATACGTTCGGTAAACGTCTGATGATACTATTTCAAGATTTTCTTTTCTTTTTGTCTTCTTTCTTTTTTTCCTTCGTCACGATTAAATCAAACGGCAAAATTATAATAAAGTATCAATTTGCGTATGTGTGTAGATATGATAGAGAGATAATATTATTTAATTATCCTCGTATCTCGATGTTTCTCTTCCCGCGATAAAATCATTCGGAGGGAAGATAATACTCACGAGGGAGCACGTGAATCACTAGGTTATACCTGACCGAATTGCTCAGGGTTAATGTCCTATTCTGGTTTGCTCTATCCTACCATATATCAGTTCAGTGTTCAAAGAGAATCGTATATCAATCACGTCTTACTGGTGGCTAGCCGTATTTTAGACTCACAGATTTCAAAGGTCTCCTCTCTCTCTCTCTCTCCCCTCTCTTCCTCTTTCTCCCTTCACACTTACCCACCCACCTTCTTCTCTTTCTAATCGATCAAAGTTAAAACGAAAACTTTGCATTTTCTTTCGTAACACGAGAAATAATGAAAATTATCTTTCGGACTTACGATTACGTGACCCGTCGAAGCGAAAGAAAAAGAAATATTTTCTTTTCTTTTCTTCTTCTTCTTCTTCTTCTTTTTTTTTTTTTCTAACATAAAGATAAACTTTTTTTTATCGAACGCGTTCTCTTCTCCGGTTTTGTAATCTTCCGGATGCTTTTCTCTCTGTGGATTTAAAACTTCACAGACACATAAAATACAATCTTGTCAGCGTATATTTTTTCGTACGTTCTCTTTTTCTTCTTCTTTTTCGTCTATCATCTTTCTCTTGGAAAAAAAAGGAAAAGAAAGAGAAAAAAAAAGGTTATCCTTCCAAAAAAATGGAATCAAACATTTAATCACGCTCGAGTTATAATGCCGAAAATATAATCCCTAAGAAAAGAAAATTCGCGAAGGGATTTAGACGATTCTCTTGAAAACTATCTCCATTTACAAAGCTTGGAAATGTAACGATATAAAGGATAAAGATAGATAGGTAGATAGATAGATGGATAGATAGGTAGATAGATAGATTTCATATATATATAGAAGAGCATTGTAATAATATACTCGTATCTTTTTATCCCGTGAATGCGATAAATCTCTTATAGAGAAGAATTTACGGCTTAGATTTATAAAGGTACTCTTTTGTAAAAAGAGGAAGAAGCCCGATTCTACGCTCGATAACACTTTCAGACAGTCGTACCATTTTCTTATTACGCAAGTGTATCTCTCGTTTCTTCTTTGTCTCCCGAGCAAGCAACTAGCAAGCAAGTAACAAGCGAGCAAACAGGCGAAAGGAGTAATAATTACAACCGAGAAAATTTTGTTCTTTTAAAGAAAGATTTTGTTCAGAAAGAAAGGAAGGAAGGAAGGAAGGAAGGAAGGAAGAAAGAAAGGAAGAAAGGAAGAAAGAAAAAATGAACGAATTAGACGAGCCCATTACCCATTCTAATTATCATCGAGCGTGCGATCTTAATCATTGTTTCTCGCGTCACGTACTTAGGTAACTTTTGCATTAGGTTGACGTCAGCGAACGTGATTTTTTCTTCAAACTTGAAGACGAGTCAAGCGAGGCTTAGAGAACAATCATACGTAGGAGCCAACTCGGACGTTCATCTCGAATCTATGTTGAGATCGTTTAGAACGGGCTGACTGAGTTAACTTGGTCGACCGTGCCAGTACATTATCGTAGATGACATTAGGATAGTCTTGCCTGAAGTTATTGAGTATCTTCGACCTTTAGATGGTAAAAGAACGAAAATAAGTCAAAGAGAACGCGTCCGAATAAATCAAAAAAAAAAAAAAAACAAAAAAACAAAAAAAACAAAAAAACAAAAAAACAAGAAAACAAAAAAAAAACAAAAAATTCTAAAGATCTGCAAGTAAAGGATGACGAATAAAATAAAATTAAATTAAATCAAATAAAAGAAAAAAAAAATATATATATATATATAAAAGGAGCAACGATCGAACCTGTAATCGTAGCCTCAGCATGGGCCTGAGTTGGGCGTTCATTCCCTCGGAACGGACGACCCAAACGATACCGATAACGATGTCTCCGAAGAGTAGGACCAAGAGTAGAACCCAATAAACGTTGAGTAATTTGGCGCTGAGTCTTCTTACGGCAACGCAACCAAGTAATTGAACGAGTCCCAATTGAGTACCCAAAGCGAGGTAAGCATATAGGGCCGTCGGATCGAAGGCTCTTGGGACTCCAGGTATTACGTGCCTTCTGGGATCGCCGGTGAATATAATGGACATTGATACGACCGCGGCAAATGCAGCCGCGCTGAAGAAGAGCACCCCGTTACAGGCGTAGATCCAGATCCGATAATATCGCATCGCGACGTCCTGGCCACCGGCGGTGCGTCTCTGAGACGTCACCGAAGCCGGCGCCTCCTCGACGGCGTACTCGCGGCTTCCGCTGCTCCTACGGACGCTTCTTTTCACGATATTGTTTTTGTTCCCACTCTCGTAATTGTTGTTGTTATTATTGTTGTTGTTGTTGTTGTTGATATTGTTATTGTTGTTATTATTATTGGTCGTGGGAGTGTAATTGTTCTCGTAATTGTTGTTAAAGTTATTGATGATGTTGTTATTGTTGTTGTTATTGTTGTTGTTATTATTATTGTTAGTGGTCGTGATGATGGAGGCGTCTATAGATCGCCTATGCTCCTGACGATCGTCCAGCAGGAAGATAAAGGGCGGCTTCGCGCTGCAGTCCTTCTTCGCTGTCTTTTGGCGATGCGTCGACTGCGGGGTGACCGAACGTTGCAGCAGCATCACCGTCATACTATCGTGCCTCCCTGGTACGCGTGTCCTCGTCGTAAGGGTAGCTTCAAACGTAACGAGCAAAACAAGAGAGAGAGAGAGAGAGAGATGAGAAAAAAGGAAAGGTAGTTGAAATTGACGGTGACGATGAAAAGGTAGGAAAGGAAAAGGAAAAGATTAAGATAACGACAGTGCTCGAAGAGTAGTAGAAATAGAACTAAAAATAGAAATACAAATAGAAATAGAAGTAGATGTAGAAGAAGAAAAAGAAGAGGAGGAAGAAGAAGGAGAGGAGACGAAGCGTGGCCGAACGAGACCCGGACACTCCGTCTCCTGGTGAAAAAGAACCGAGGAAGGACGTGTGTCACGCGAGACACCCTCTACCCCAATACGATGGTTTCTTGTTCATCGTAATCTGTTTGGATGAGAAGCCAATGTCCCTTCAAACAGCTGTTGATGCTGCCGTAGTATTCCTTGATCGAGCGAAATAAGACGATATCTGAAAAAACAGAGATGAAATCTGATTAATTCAGGACAATTATCTTTTTCCTAATCCTCTTTCTTTCCCCTCTTAATTTTTTATCAAGGATAATGATGGATGTATCAAAATAGGATACTTGAAAAAGTTTGAAAGTTCGAGAAACGAAAGGAAAAAAAGTATAATGAAATTATGGAGAAAGAAAAATGGAGAAAAAAAATAAAAGATGGATACGCACAAAATCGAATCCTATCGATGAAATGTTCTCTCTCTCTCTCTCTCTTTCTCTCTCTCTGCCCTCCTTTAATGTTTTTTCAAAACTATTCCCAACGTGCAAGAGTTCCGAATGAAATTTCACGCAACAATAAAGACTAAAAGCAACGGGCAGGTCGCACGTGCATTGCTTTACCTCATCGTACGTTCTGATATTCTGGCAAACTTTCAAGTATCAAGTTTCAAATGCATCCCACGATATTGCGACATAAATATATTCTCTTTCGTTCGAATAGTATTCCCTCGTAAAACAGGGACTCCATAAAAAGGGAGAGAAGAAAATAACATGTAATTTCTTTTATCCTCTCTCACGCAAGACTATGCCTGATCTCGAACGTATCAGCCCATTCCCTTTTTTCTTTCTTCGTTTTTTTTTTTTTTTTATTATGATTATTATTATTATTATTATTATTATTATTATTATTATTGTCGCGAGTATTCGTCCAACCAACACCGGTAGCCCAACTACCACTGTACGTTACTATGCTATCATATTCTACTGTTGTCCGAGGAGTGCAAGGGCTCCACTGTAAATTATCGTTGTCACGCGCCTTCCCTGTCTTATGAAACGCTTTCCCTTGGACTTTAACGATTCATAAACTCCTCCTTTCGTCCTTATTACGAACCCATATAAATCGTGATATCATAAGATACGGAAACTCATAAATATACAATAGAATAGAATTACGAAATTTATGAAACAAATCGCAAAGCAAATTAATGATTCTTTGGTTGAAATTATCGGAGCACCGTTTCAAGAGCTTTCGTTTGATTTAAAAAGATCTCTCGTTTGCAAATACGAAATAATCCAATATACATCTCGTATGTTATATATGAAAGCACTACCTTTTGAATACTCGACGAAGCTTTCGACGTATAAGTACGAGAGAAAGAAGAGTTTAATGGGTGAGTTTGAAACCGTGTCTTTCTCTCTCTCTTTTTTTTTTTTTCTTATGTTTTTCTTTTTTCTTCCTTCTTTTTTTTTTTTTTTTTTTTTTGTTCTTTCTTCAAATTAAAGACCAACGCCTAGAGGAGTTGATTGGTACACCTCTTGGAGTATTTGGGTTCGTGTCAAAAGAAATATATAAAATGAACGGAAAAAAAAAAAAGGAAAAAAAAAAAGAGCTCGAGGAGTTGATACGAAGCTACGTCCTTATAAATGAAAAGGCTTACAACGACTACGAAAGAGTACTCGGCTAATTTCAATTCGTAGATACATAGGTATGGATCGATCGATTGGCACCACGCGACGTAGCGTGAACCGTAAGGGTTCTCCTTCTTCTTTTCTCTCTATCTCTTTTTCCTTTTTTTTTTTTCTTTTTCTTTTACGACGAGAACATCTTCGACGGGATTGCATTCAGCCAAGACAAACGACTGACTGACCAAGGAGAGATAAAGAGAGAGAGAGAGAGAGAGAGAAAGAGTCAATTTGACGAGATACACGAACGAAGGATGAACGTACGATTTATGACGTTCTGCTAAAGGTCAAACGGTCTTCCATTTTGTCCACCTGGTTGGAGGATAAATGACCGAAAGGAGGAACTCGATCGGGTGTCTGCGAGGCGATAGACCTTTGTTCTTCCCCCTTTCGACTCTCTAGGCCCGTACATAATGATACCTCGTCTATAGTCCGGCTAGTGGTCAGTTATTCATACGATAAAAGTCGAATGCGGAATCCCTTGCAAATGTCTCCGATTTATCACTGCTTACGTTAAAAAATGCCAACTCACAAACTGTGTCCAAATTTCTCTTAAAAGGAGAAGCGAAGTCGCTATCATTGGGCACGGTTCGATAGAAGTTTTTATCTCCCCTTTTTCTCCTTTCTTTTTTTTTTTCTTTTTATTTTATTCATTTATTTATTTATTTATTTATTATTATTATTATTATTATTTTTTTTTTTTTTTTTTTGATACTCTTCCTCCTCTCATTTATTTTTTTATCTTTTTTCTTTCTTACACTTTTCGTCAATGAAGAACGTCTCAATGAAGAAAGAAGATCTATGAAATCAACGAAAGTTTCATTAATATCATACGATGTTAATTAACGGTTAAACCCTATCAAAATCAAGATCAAAATTAATCGATTTGGCTTGAGTAAATTGTACGCAAGAAATTCGAATAAAATCGTCGAGTAATAATATCCTTGACGCCGAAAGTACGTTTTCAGGACAGTTATACTTCGATCGAAATAATATTCTCGTATACGAGACCATATGCGCGATGCATTTTCTACATCAAACTGTACTCGCCATCTGGATGAGATATACACGCCCACGCATGAAAGTGTATCGTTCGAGCGATCGGGATCGTTCGTGTTCGCCATTAGAAAAAGTCTTTTTCAAACTGATCGATCATATATATATATATATATATATATATATATATATATATATATAAACAGGTATATGTATATGTAACTTATATATAGATATATGTATCCACATATTGGTTACGATTTTTGCAACCGATTCTTCGTTCTACGGTGATTATAGTAGGAGAAAAATATCGAGTACGTTTATGTCCAACGATCGAACGTAATTAAAGCGAAGGTAGGACTAGTCATACGGTTAAATAAACAAAGCGACGATGCAGCCTTTAAATGCAACGACTAAGTCACGCTTTGTAAGTCACGTTCAATTATTATCAAAATTTTAATACCGTTTTAGTTCGACCTAAATCGTGTTTGCTTCGCAAATCGAAAAAGCTTTATTATATCCCTTTGGTCTTTTATCAAACGTGGGCTTAATTATTTTCGGATTTGCTCTTTTACGAGAAAAAAAAAGGAATAGATTTTTTGATTTGTTCCTATTGTATTTGATTTTCGTGCGATTCAATGGAGAAGAAAATATCCTAATCGAAGGAGGAACGAAAGGAGAAAGGATTTCTCGTGTATTAACTTATACGACAACGACAACGACTACAACGACTACGATGACGATGAGGACGAAGGACACACATTGATTTGACAATTTGCCAGTAGTAGAATAATATGATAACAGTATGTAATTCTTGCCGAATTGTATTCCCTTATGACAATTGTAGCGTGCAATAGGCGATTCTATTATCGATCCTTTTCCGGCTAACTCGAAGCGCTATGTTGCTTCTGTGGAGTCGAGGAGAAAGATAGGAGAGAATAATAGCGAACAGAGAGAGGGGAGGGAAGGAGGTAATCGGTGGTGAGTGGTAAGCGAGAAGGGTGAAGGGTTGAGAGGATTGAGAGGAGAGAGGGAGAGAGAGAGAGAGAGAGGAAAAAATGAGGTGGTAAAAGAGAAAAAAATTACGCATAAAAAATGCATAGGGAAAATAAGAGTGGAGATTATGGAAATCGTAAAAAATAGAGAATTAGGTTGGGTCGAAGGCGACAGGGGAAGGAGGAGGAGAAGGAGGAGAAAGAGGAAGCGTGCACGCGTCGGTGACGTGCTTGGAGAGCGTGCACTTTGGCGCATCGCTCGTGCCAGCTCTCTCTCTCTCTCTCTCTCTCTCTCTCTCTCTTTCTCGTGTAGTAAAGCTGATGGAAGGTGAGAGAGGAGGGGAGTCGCGTAACGATAACACGGAAGAATGGTTAAGGGTCCATCGATCGTTCGAGCCCTCCGCGCGCGTGCTTGTTCGCCCTCCTCGATAAAGAGAACGAGAGAGAAAGAGAGAGAGAGAGAGAGAGAGAGAGAGAGACATGTTTTTCTCGTCTATCCTTTTAGTCTATGTACCGTTCTAAATATTTTTGAAAGAATCAAAATTCATGGACGATCAGTCAATGTCCTATCTGGTCAATGTCCATCAATAGAAATACTTCATCTCTTTGATTCCGCGCGATCGCGCGATGATCCTTTAAAGTTTTTCTAATGATACGATTGCTATCTTTATTGTTTTCTTTCTTTCCTTCTTTCTCTCTGTCTCTCACAGTGTGCCGTGTGACTGTGGACAATAAAAAGGAAGTATGACCTTGTACGATGAATTAAACGGCGTATGCCACGGTCGCGAGACCGGCACCCTCTTTTCTGTTTTTTAATTAAATTCCTTCATCGACGGAGAAAGAGAGAAAGGGTGAAATAGGGGGGGGGGTAGAGAGAGAGAGAGAGAGAGAGAGAGAAGGCCGTGAGGCGAGAGCTTTTAATTAGCCGTCGATGCGAATGTTTGTCACGGTCCGAGGCCGAGCATGAAAGAGAATGCTGTACAAGTGGAAAAGAGAGGGGAGTAGAAAGAGGAAGAGAGGGAGAAAGAGAGAAATAGAGAGAGAGAGAGAGAGAACACGTAGTGGTCGAAGCCAATGAGAAAGAGGAAGAGAGAGAGAGAGAGAGACTGGCTGGCGTTATGTAATCCTCCTCCAACCTTCCCGAAGGAGTTTGCGGCCGATTTCCTCCCTCTTTTCATCCTTTACCATTTCACCCTTGTTTTGACTCTTCTGAAAAATCGACGATCCCCATTTCTTTTCCACTCTTCGACTATACGAACATTATTTGTCTATCTTGATGAGAAAAAAAGAAAAAGGAAAAAAAAGAACGAGATCAAACTATTTTCTTTCTTCCGTAAAGAAGAAAAAGACTTCTCGAGATATATAGATGAAGAAAATGAAATAAAGGGTAAGGGACAATTGGTTCCTGCTCACCCATGAAGATGATGATCCTGTGCACTCGATCTCGAGACACACACGTGATCCTCACCGTGATACCAACCCTCCCACTCACCCACGCCTATCGATCGGCTGGGGATCGATCTGGCGTGCAGAGGGAGGGAAAGAGATAGATAGACAGATAGAGATAGAGAGAGAGAGAGAGAGAGAGAGAGAGAAAGAGAGAGAAAGAGACGATGGACGAGAGAGGGCGCGTAGCGAGAGAAGGATAGATAGATAGATAAATAGATGATGGATGGTTGGATGGATGGATGGATGGATGGATGGATGGATAAAGAATCGCAGAAAGGTAACGGATGGATCTTTCGAGATGTCCATTATATTACTGACCTTAACAAGAATGTAAGAGGACGCGAAAACGGCGCGCAGGAGCGTGGGGTTGTTCGCCGTGAGGTCGATGACGATGATCGTCGGTGATACCAGCGACGCTCAGAACAGAAGAGGGATCGAGCGTCGATAACGAAAATCGCGACTTGCTCGTACGCACGAGTGCGCTCGTCAGGTAACGTCTATGAGCATCGCCGCGAGCCTCACGGTAGCCGCTCTTCTCGTTCTCCTTTATCTTGTTTTTCTTGTTCCCACTGTTGTTTTTGTTCTTCCTTTTGTTGTTGTTTCTTTTGTTGTCGTTTACATTGACGTTGTCCTCGTACCCGTTGTCGTTTCCCTCGGCGTTCATGCCAGCTCAAGCCGGGCTGCTTGCGACGTTTCGCTCGCATTCGCCGCCTCCACCGCGACTCTTCTTTTTCTTCTTCTTCTTCTTCTTCTTCTTTGGTTTTCCTCTTTCTCTCTCTCTCTCTCTCTGTCTGTTTGTCTGTCTTCCTCTTTATCTCTTGTAAGCGACGAGGAGGAGAAGGAGGAGGACTTTCTCAGCAGCGACGAAGCGCGCTCTCAGCTCCCACGCTCCTTCCTACGACGAGCCTCTTCGACGAGAAATCTCCGTTTCTCCTGCTGCTTATCCTCCTTACCGTCCTTATCCTCCTTCTCCTCGTTATCGTCGTCTTCGTCCTCCTCGTCGTTCTTGTCGTCCTCGTAGTGTCGGAGCACTTATAAGAACAACCGTATAGCATGTCGAGTATGAAACACTTATTGCTACGATACACCTGGTTGACTACACTACCGAGCAGACACGAAAGAACAAACCGAAAAGAGAATTTTGCTTTTGGCAAGCACTCTTGTAGCAGAGAGAGAGAGAGAGAGAGAGAGAGAGAGAGAGAGAGAGAGAGAGAGAGAGAGAGAGAGAGAGAGAGAAAGAATGAGATAGAGAAAGAATGAGAAAAAGAGGAATAGGAAGAGGATCGAACTGAAACACTCGAAACGTAGGAAGACGCGCACGATTTCACTGGTGGTGCTGCTGCTGGTGCTATACTGCTGCTACCGCTACCGTTGGAAGATATAAACGAGCGGCTTTGGTCTCTGCGCGCGCGAGAGACATAGAGAAACAGAGAAAGAGAGAGAGAGCGAGCGAGCGAGCGAGCGAGCGAACGAGTGCGAGAAAGAAGGGAGAGGGGGGAGGACGCGAGTCCGCCACACGAGCGAGGGTGGCTCTCAGCAGCGCCCGAGGTAGGCAACCGGACTGACACAGACTATGCCACGATATGGGACTCTCTCTCTTTCTTTCTCTCTGCCTCTAGAATGTGATGGACATCACCACCACCACCACCACCACCACCACCACCACCACCACCACCACCACCACCACCACCACTACCACCGCCATCGCCGACGCCGACGCCGACGCCGACGCCGCTACCACCACCATGACCACTGCGACCACCTCCACCACCACCGTTTGCTCTAAACGACTCGGCGCCGAAGCAAGAAAGCATGGCGAGGGTGGAGAAAAGATGAAAGCAGAGCTTGCGCTCTCTTGCCCTCGTGTTAAAACTCTCATCATCGGTCTCCCATCAGCGCCGAAATTTATCTCGCGCCTTTTATCAAATATTCTTCACGATCATATTATCTTTCTACCGAAAAATAAGCGGGTTAATTTCGCAAGATCAGATCTCTCTCTCTCTCTCTCTCTCTCTTTCTTTTCGGACAGTTTTTTTACATCATTCAGGATAGGATTTGTCCTTTTATCCCCTTTTTTAAAATCTCGTCAAGGAGGACTTTATCTAAGGAATTTGTTATTTGTTATTATCGAATTATTATATAAATGCTCAAATCTCTTTTGAATTATATCAAAAGAATTGCGTGTCTTTCGTTTTAAACTAAAATCTATCAAAATTTCATGATTACGTGATTATCGATGCGATTTTTTTTTTTTTTTTTTTTTTTTTTTTTTTTTTCTTTAGCGTATTCTTTTTCCCTTTCTTTTTCTTTCTCTCTCTCCTTTTATGTCTTCCTTTCATTTATCCGATTCAATCGAATGGAATAATTTCAGCTCGATGGTAGAATGCACGCAGGTCACAGCCGGCAAAGTTGCGGTGGGGTCGGCCGTAACGTAGCCGATGCTTTGATCAAGCTCGGAGCCCACGATACGCGCTTTATTTCTGTCGTTGGCAACGACGAGCCTGGGACAGCTATATTCCAGAGTTTGAAGGGAGGCGGTGGAACCTTGAAACGTTCGTCCGATGTGTCCACGGCTAGGTACGTTTATCTTTCTTTCCCTTTCCCATTTTCTTTTTTTTTTCTTTTTTTTTTTTTTTTTTTACTTTCAACCCAACACATTGTAGGTATCGTTATCGATCATTCGTTAAAACGTCGAGTTTGATATATGTATGTAAGTATTTTTACCTTTCTTCCATTTACTTTCTCGTATCTTTCACTTAAAGTTTGATACGACAAAATGATTATAACACTTGCAACGTGCTAAAGTTAAAATCTTGATAAATTTTCCCAGCTGTACCGTCGTGGTCGATGCCAAAGGTGAATGTTGTTTCATCGTAGGCGAGATGGAAGCTTTTGCTGCCATTGATATTAATTTAATAAAAAAATATCAAACGCAATTGGAGGCAGCCAGTATTATCGTCATCGATGCCAATTTACCCACGGAAACTATGGCATTGACCTTGGATATCGCCTCCCACGCGAAAATTCCAGGTTAGTGAGAAATCAATTTAATCGTACCTCTTTTATTTCTTTGTATTTATTCGATCCAACGTGTCCATAAAATATATATTTATATACACACACATATATAAATATATATACATACATACATACATACATATATACACATATATATATATATATATATATATATATATATATATATTTATTTATGGAAAATAATTTTATATAAGCTTTTGTTGTTGCCTTTGGAAAGACGAATGGTCGCACATTAAAGTTTCGAACTATCGATCGGACCTTTTACTTTCCTTATTCTTTTTATATCTCCAACTTTGTCCGACAATCGTGTAAAAATTATGATAAATCTTAAATTATATTTGTATATTGTATATTTTAATAATTATGTCGTATATAGAGATTTTTGAAACTTACAATTTAGAAAGTATTAAAGATCATAAAAAAGAAAAAACAAAAAAGGAAAAAAAAAACAAAAAGAAAACGAAAACAGACAATTAACTTATTTTCTAATACTAGTCATTGAACAAAAATACAGATCATCGAGGAATATTATGAAAGTAAAAAAAGAAAAATGACGCTGATGATCACTGCAGGTAACTCAAGATATAAAAAAATAAAAAAAATATACGATGAAAATATTACGATAGATAATACGTAACTCGTCCAACTACCAACTCTTTTTTAACTTCTGTTTTCTTATCATTGCTCGAATTTTTTTACTACAATTATCTATTGGTACTTGCATTGCGATATAATAATGCTGAAATTATGATGTTTTAAATCTAATACATACATATATATATATATATATATATATAAAAAGAAAAAGAAAATGAAACGATATCAGTCTTCCTACCTAACGTGGACGGAACGATATTGTACTGCGTTGCATTTTTGACTTGTCGAATTGTGCGCAATGAAGTACAATTGTGGCTTCGTTTTGTGTTATATAAGATACAGATTCTATATAACTTTGTTACTTTCATTATATGTATCCGGTTCGTTGCGAGCCATGATGACTTTGTGGATTAGGCTGCATTTGCATGACGAGATTTCGAGATTCTTTACGATACGTATAGCCCGCTCGCGCATTTAAATACAATAAAAATGCGCCTAATGAATGTAGCATAAAAGATATAACAGCAAGACCATAAGACCATGATAAATGATTGAAATTTGGATACATTAACCAATCTCTGCGCCAACACTGACCTCCGAATATAGCCACTGCCAAAAATAATAAGACACCTAAAATTTCAAACGTATTAACATTAAATATAGATATAATTTATAATGATATACGTATAGATAAAATTATTTTGGAATATAATATTTAAGGTAACACCAATATATTTACCAGTTGTAGCATTGAATATAAATGCTGCGGCAGAGAGAATCCATTCATAATGCAATACGAATCTTAGCGGCCATCTGATTAAAATCAATACGATAATTGCTTGCGAAGAAAATGATAAAAGTAAAGAGAGAGTGACGAATGCCTGTACGACCATAAGCCAAACAGGTAGTAACCATTCTCTTATGACAAAGTATTCCCGAGAAAAAATGTGATGGCATCCGTCGAATAATTTATCAAACTGATAATATGGATATCGAAATTGTTCGAAACAATACTCCCAGAGACCCATATGTTTGAACGTACTAAATGTTTCTTGATACGATTCAATCCAATACGGACTGAAAACAAATCAAAAATTATATTATTTCCAATAGAATTTTTTTATTGCATTAGATTATTAAATTTCTATTTATATTACTTGTTACCTTGTAAAAGACATCAATAAAAATAATCCAGCGATATATGTTATTACTCCTCCAAAAAGTACAGCATCTATTTAGCAAAATATCGAAAAACATTATTAGAGGTTATGTTATAGGTATCACAATAATAATCGAAGAAATATCTCACTTGATGCTTTTGGATAATCTTGTTTGTCGACCGTCATTCTCGATATTATAATATTTTTGATCCAAAAAAATACGATAAAAAAAAGAACAAATTTTCACAAGGTAATATTGCTCACAAAAATTGATGTCACTTGTATTTCAACGCCTGCCACACCTTAATGTCGCGTTCTCATGATAATAACAATCTACGAATTTTGATCATTATGTTAATCGACTTTAAAGCAAATTATTGTATAATTAATCACAGAAGAAAAAACGATTACTTATAATATTCTCGTAAAATGAAATCATATGATTATTATGCATTAATGAAAATGAAATGAAATTGATACTACGCATTTAATAGTTTATGTTTACGTAGCTCCATCTTCTGGAATGAATTATAACGAATTAATCGCGCGTAGATAAAATTTAAATTTCTCATGTTATAAATTATATTTTAATTTTTATTATTTATAATTTTGTTTCAGTTTGGTACGAGCCAACGGACGTAAATATAGCAACAAAATTATTCGAAATTGGATCGCAATGGGAAAATACGTTGCATTTTATATCGCCAAATAAAAACGAATTATTAGCCATAAGTAGATTCTTGGGTATACCAGTGCCTGACAATAAATTAATTATTACATTGGATGATGTAAACGAAATGGCGAATCATTTAGCAAAATACATTCCAGTGATCATAAGCACTTTGGGATCAGAAGGTGTTTTGGTAAATATATTATATATCTCTTGAATGCTTAGTTTGAAAACTAATTTGTTTTAATTTGTTTTAACGATAATCTTTTCTATATATATATTTATACAGATTACACGTGAAGCTAAAAAAACTGATCCATTTTATGACAAAAACGGTGTGCTGATTAAGAATGGTGCAATTAATTCTCACTTATACAAACCATTATCTCATGTTTCCAAAATTCCCTATAAAATATTCAGTGCTAGTGGTTGCGGAGATTGTTTTGCCGCAGGAATAATATACGGTATTCATAATAATCTAAACGAAGAAAATTGTGTAAATTTAGCTCTTAAAGCTGCTGATCTATCTTTAAGATCTCACGAAGCCGTGCCTTCAACATTGTCGAGCCTTAATGAAAAGTTTCTATGTTGTTAACATACGTATAAAATAATTGTCATTTTTATACTATTTTTAATAAAATGATTGAAAATAAAAAATTACTTATTATTATTTTAGTACCTACAATAGGGTTATGCGCAAATATCAAAAGCTCTTTATACAAATGTTGTACATCTCGTTTTTTTTATTTTAAAGTATATACGTTATATATAACATACAACAACCTAAATATTCTTATCCTAATTCTTAAACTGTCCTATATATATATATATATATAATAGTTGTACTCTTGAACGGAGATTATATTATCGTTGTATTTTTTTGGCTTAAAAATATTATAAAATGTTGTTATACAAAAATTCATGTATCGTATATTTACATATTAGTATTATGTATTATATCCTATCAGACATACAATTTTTTGCTTACAATACTGAATAATGTAACAAAACATGCAACAAAAGAATACATGTATTGCAATTCATAAAAAAATATCTGTATAGGTGTAACAAAAATATGAGTAGAGTTAGAATAGAAATTAAAGGATTTTTTGACAAATTTTTTGCCTCCTTTAAACAGCTCAAATAGTCTCTCTTAATGTATTTAAAGGCAGTTTTGTTAAATGGTACACATATCTATAAAAAAGATATATATACAAAACAATATATCCTTAGAAAGATATTCATTCCCTGTTTTCATCTAAATATCAGTAAAATATCATATAAAAATATACGTATAAACCTTCTATCATCATCTTAATTTATAAATAATCTAGCGTGCAAAATATATATATATATAAATGTGTGTGCGTATAAACTTAACCTTATTTTTGTTTCTAAATGGACGGAATATCATATTGAAAAGTTTACAGATACAAAATATTTATATATTTCTAAGAGTAAAACACTTATAATGTTTTACTTATGTACGAGATTCAAGTTGAAATTTAGTTTGAGATTCTGTAATATATTTACGTTTTTTCTGTTGAACATTTGCTTCAACGTGAATCAAAGCACTTGCTATAAGCAAGAGTACGCTGCCTATTACACCTAAAGCAAAGGACCATCCCAGATAGTTATTTGTATGACCAGGCATCCATCCTTCTGCATTTCCAAGAGAGGCAAATATAATAACGGCGATGCAACCGCTAATGCCACCAACTAATACCATGTACCCGATGAGTCTGATAAGTTCAACATATAGTTTCTGTTCTTGATCGCAACACAAGGCATACAATAAAACACATACAAAGGATATTAGACTAAGCAAAAAACAGAACGTAAAAAAGAATTGTGTGGCTATCATGAATGCTGTAACAGAAAAAGAATTAATGTTATGTATTATCATTTTGAAAGGAGAAAATTATTCTAATTTCAATGTGTAAACTTACAAGGCAATAGAAAACCACGAATTTCTGAATAACCTTTCGTGAATGGATCGTAGACCCATCTGCAGCCAACAAAAAAGCGAGTCGGTGCATCTGCTTCACGAGGATTTGGTAAAGATCTGAAGCAATGACTCCAAAGACCTAACTTATCGAGTTGAGCACTGGTGATTCGATAATCACTCACTAACCATGCGGGCGTGCCAAAGGCTATGCATACACATATGAACGCAATTAAAAACACACCTATTCCTATATTTCCCGATAAACTTCTCTTCTTCATGACGGACTCTTACAAACTTTGCTTTTCCTTAATCTTATATTACTTCTCCTCGATCTTAAACGATGTTTCTCGACGAAACTCTAACTAAGAGAATCTACTTATTTATCCGACGGTTATCCCACGGTATTAACCGCACCCCAAGTAATTTCTGAGCTTCGTGCCACACCCACACAGAACGTTGCGTATTGTTAATGTAACACCGCTGTGTCTGTCACAGTGGTATACAATGTCGTAACGTTCGACCCACCCAATTCAACTTTATTCAACCCTACTCGACGTGACCTAATCTTCAAGACTACCCACACTGTATCGTAAACTGAAATTGTCATCGAGTAATAAACTGCGCATGCGCGCATTATTAAATCAATGGCGCGATTTTATCAGCGATTTGAAAAAAAAAGAAAAAAAGAAATAAAAATAGAAATAACAATCTTGTGAATTAATAACTACCTCGGTCGATATTTCTTACAGATACATATATATATATTTTTTTTTTTTTTTTTTCATTCTTCGTTAATAATGCCAATGTTACTACGATTGGAAGATAATGGAATTATCTATTCATGTCGCGTCTATAGTTACGAGAGTGATTCATTACCATTTCGACTTATATCCTTAAGTCGTTTGAAATACCGAACGTCCTTGCTTGACAGTGTGGGAAACTCGCTTATTTTTTTTTTTTTTTTTTTTTTTTTTTTTTTTGTTATATTATACGCGGTTTAGAATTTCAGGGTTATATGCATAAAGGCACGCAGATTTTTTTTCTCCCATTGTAACAACTTGTGAAATCCTTCTCTTGTTTCTTTTCTCCTTTTTATCCATTCGTATTGTAATTATCTTTCTCTGATGATCTTAATAAAAATAATGATAATGTACATAGATAATAAAAAAAAAAAAAAAAAAAAATTATTTATCAAACGATAAACAAATATAAAGAAAAAAATCTTAATTTAGTAATTAATGGTCGTAAGTGGATTTATTTGGATAATTTTTGTTTTTTGTTTGGATTTTGTTCAGACCATTTGGAAACGAACGCTTTCACATCAAATTTTCTACGACATCCTTCATAATTCATATATCTTATTTTTCCAAATATCTCACGTTCTTTGAAACCCCGATCATGAATACCACAGATTGACCACATGCAACCTAAAGGAATTAAAACTTTAAATAATTTATGTTATCGATATATATGGTTATATTTATTGTTTTCATATAAAAATAAATGTATGACAGACCAACATAACCATTAGGATCATTTCCATCTAAACTATATTTATCATTTAGATATAGTGACCATTCTAGGGCGTTTTCTGGCGTAGGACTCCATTCTAATATTTTTTTAGCCCAATACATCCTTAAAAATCCATGCATTTTACCTTTATGGATTAATTGATTTTGGCATGCATTCCATAAATCATCGTATGTCAATGAATTTTCCAATTCGTTCAAATTATATGTATGCAGACGTTTATCATGTCTACGTATAATAGATATTGTAATAATTTAAAATAAAAAAGCAATGAGGATAAATGAAAAATAATAATCAATGAATTTATTACCTATGTACATTTAAAGTTTCTATTGCCCAATTATAGGCACCTTTTATACTATCATAATTTTCATTGTAATAACAAAAATTATCACTTAATTCACGACGTACAACAGCTTCTTCTATAAAACATTCCATAGACTTTTCCATAGTCCTTTTATATTCCATCACTTCTAAGACACAACGCTGTACTGATATCATACCAAAATGAAACCATGGAGATAAATTACTAACAACATTAGATATTGGATCGTTACGTTTGGAATGATACACTTTTAAACGATTCTTTAAAAAGTCCTCCAATTCTAAAATACCACCCAAATATCCTGACTTTACGCATGTAATTTCTTCTACCGACGTATCTGCTTCAACATTTTTTAACGCATTATCCCACTTATTTTTTTCAAATGATTCTGTAGAAGAATATTTATGTTTTATAACAGGTGGAAAACCTGTTAGATATTCTTTTAACTTAGAATGTATTTTAGGGCGGATTGTTCTTGCAGAATACTCTAATTTATCGGATGCAATCCAACATGGCACAATATTATGAGCATCTACCTTTGTAAAAACAAAAAAAAAAAAAAGAAGTACATTGAATATTACTTATATAACGAAAGTATAATAATTATAAAGAAAATTTTTATGGTTAAAAATTTAATATACTTGATATATGGAAACTTCATTGGGTAATTTTTTCTTTACTTCATCGATCCAAAACAAGGGTAATCTTAAGGGAAGAAAATCTGTAATTACTGCACCAATTTTATAATTTTTGACAAAATCTGGTATTATCAAATTTGGTTCACCGTTTAACAGATGAAAATTTATATTCAAATCGATACATTCTTTTTCTATTTCCCTTAAACCAATTAAAAGAAATTTATAATGTCTCATTGTCGCATTAAGAAATTTTGGTAATATGCAGAAACAAACATGAAGGGGTACTTTATTCTTAATAGCTGTTTTTTGTGCGAATAGAAATGCCCAATTATCTAAAATAACATTATATAAAATATATTATTTTATTCTATTCTTTTTAAAAGCATCAAGTATATGTACCCTGAACTCTAGCATCACGAAACATCCAATACAAAATACCCTTGCAATCCTTCTTTATATCATTTAAATTTGTTAACTGTTTAACTCTTTTTGTATTAAATTGAAAGGTTGTCACAGAATTTGCAATCTATATAAAATTAAATACATATAAACGATATTTGTTAACTATTACTAAGAACAAATAAAACATAAATACGTATATCTCACATTCTTTCTATCATTTTTTATTTTAGTTAATAAATCAAGTGTATCGAAATTTTTCTTCAGAGTCTTTTCCGCCATTGTTACCTGTAAAATACTCTTTACTTCTTTATTATCAGAATATTATATATATATATATATATATATGTGTGTGTGTGTGTGTGTGTGTGTGTGTGTACTAAACGTTAATATAAATTATTATTATAAATAAAACTCACAAGTTTAGACGATCCTTGAAACATCTATGACGTTCACGCGACAAAAGATCACAACAAACTGATTTAATGTAAGTCAAGGTAAAGTAGAGATTCGATCGTTTGTTTATATTGACAGTACGCTTAGAGAGGAATTAAAATATTAATGGAAATAAAAACAGAAATAATAAAAAACAAATGTTCAATTTTTGATTATAACATTATCGCATATATAATTATGCGATATCTAACAACAAAAAATATTATCTATTGTTATTAATTATCATACATTCGAGTTATCTATAATTTATCCGGCTCATTTATCCACCATCGATAATGTAGATTTCTAGATACGAAACCTCCTAAGATGGTAAGTTCATTTCTGTATTTATCGACTTGTCATGGTAAACTTTCGCTGCTTCATAGATGGTACAACGTATTTAAATTGGAGAGACCAAAGTATAACATTATTTTACATATTTATATAATTTATCTAAACATATTATTATTATAAATATATATATATATATATTATTGTTCAATATTTTAACGAAAGAAATGTAATTCGATGAAATGATATAATTATATATTTAAACAATGTAATCGACAATGGACGAATTTTCATTACAAAGGACGACGTCGACGATATTTTTTTTTATTTTATTGCAAAGAAAAATATAAATCTTTAGGATGAAACCCCCAAGAAAGCATGAAAATTGTAGAAAGCTTTTCCGGAAAATCTAAATTCTACGAATGATTGAAGCGCTCCCACAATAGGGAAGCATGGGAACGAGGAGGTTATTCGATCAAGAGTGTTTCCCGAAGGAAGGATCGTCCCAGGTAGCTTGTTGCCTATATATATATATATATATATATATATATATATATATATATATATATATATATATATATATATATATATATATATATACACATATATATGGCTACGTTTAGAATACGGTTCATTTTTCCTAAGGGAAAATGCATCGTGTCTTTCTACGAGAAAACGAAGGACATATAAACAGGCGGTCAGGATGTCATCGTTCTCTCTTTCCCTCGTTTTCCTCATTTTCACGTAAACCGGAAACGTCGAATTATCCGGTTTCCCCGATAAAACGAGAAAATTTCCCACCAGCGAGAGGATGAATTTCCCTTTGGACTAGGAGTTTATGTTAAAGATGGAAGAGGAAAATCCAGAGAAAGATGGTAGTAACCTTGCCTACGGGATACCCTCGGTTCAATGAGATCCTGATCGGCTTTGAGGTAAAACGATCATTTTGACGATCGTCCGTCAAATTTAAAGAGATTCTAAGAGAATAGATTAATATTGTCACGTGGTTCAGCTAATCATTTACCTATCTCGATCATCCACGTTCCTATAATCTTGTATTATACTTAAGAAGAAATAATTCAAGTGGGTCAATCGGAAGATGATAGACGCGAATAAGCATTTATCCATATCATTATTATTCCTCTTAATTTTATTCGACTGTTTAACTATAAAAGAAAAATTTTCTCGAAGCTATCGATCATCATAATCTTTATTTTCTCTGACTATCCTAATAAGATATACGTATGTACATACTCGTCATTTTTATTTTTCTTTATTATTTTTAATTTTCTCATTTTATTTTTCTTTTCTTTTCTGTTTTTTTTTTTTTTTTTTCACGAAACAGAAAAATCTTCACAATTCTATGATACCCTGCTTTCGAATGAGAAAACTCCTTTCTTTCTCTCTCTCTCTCTCTCTCTCTCTCTCCCTCTCTCTCTCTTTCATTGAAAAATTCGCTTCTAGGAGACAATCAGACGATACGTTTTTAATTCTCAAGAGATTCGATCGTTCCACTTTTGATTATTAAAGGATTCGATCGAGTTGAAATACAATCCAATTATGAAAAAGTCGAAGACATTAATGAAACAATCGAGTGACGTTGATGAAGATTTGAAAATACATGATTATGTATTTGGATATATACTTTGATGTATATATATATATATATATCATATATACATATATATAAAGATTTCCTTCATTTTCTCTTTCTCCTTTATTATCGCAAAGATTTTGATTCTGATAGCTTTTCCAAGCGTTCCTATTTCCAAGTGAAAGCGCACGCGTGCTTTCATCGATGTATTTTTCTGGTGTGTATTTCCTGGCCCCATTTGGCCCCAGAATGAATTAACTTTCGACATCGTATGGCATCCTGTTAGATCGTAAGACAGACGTAAACCGTCGATGGCAGGCATAACGTTAGAACGAGAAATAGGAAAATAAAATTCGTTCGATGAAAACCGAATCGAATGTGAAAACTAATATTTTACGTTTACGATTATTAAACGTAAGAAAGGGAGAATAATGAGGGAGCCTTGAAACGAAAAAACAAATCGATCTGTTAGATAATACAGAATGGAATTCATTAATACAAACGATATACACGTGCCTGAATACAATCGTTATTAAATCGATGATCTCGGTTAATAATCAAGTTGATCTTAAGCTTTTCAAAGGAGTATCAAGGATGAGGTGCACCGATTCAATTAGTAATTTAATTCGATGGAAACATTGAGAGGATTGAATACCACTGAACCGATCGAACCAATTACCCTCCTTTCTCATCCTTTCTAGGCTACCCTGTAAAGTCATGTAGGAGTTGGCAACATCCTGCCAGGACTCCCACCCTGTTCCATCCTACCTATTCATTCTCTCTCTCTCTCTCTCTTTCTCTTCCTCCCGCCCTTTCTCTTTTCCCTTTCCCTATGAAAGAGAGAGAGAGAGAGAGAGAGAGAGAGAGCCGAATTGGAATTTATCAAACAATTTCAAGTGTTCCCTATGTGCGGGTTCCCAACAGGACACACCTGTTCAGGTAAACCAATCTCTCGCCAGGGGTGTCGAGGGCCATTCGATAGAAAAAGTGGCGATTTGCCCGAAAATCCGGGACTTTCGTAGCAGGTTGTCAGAAGGGAAAAGGGAGTATCTGTTATAGTTATAGGAGGTTAAAGGTTCTTCTTCTCTGTGCCCTCTTTCGGTAAAGGTACTCTTCCCATCCTAATTTTCCCGTGGGATTTTCCAGAGTAGAGTGAGAGGTACTCTCTCTCTCTCTCTCTCTCTCTCTCTCTCTCTCTCTCTCTCTCTCTCTCTCTCTCTCTCTCTCTCTCTTTCCTTCTCCCTCTCTCAGTCAATCCGATTGGCTACGACGACGACGGAAAGCGCGCTCGTATCACAGGGTAGCAAGGTTTGTAGAGGTCTGCTCAACTTACTTCTCCTCTTGCGGCTAGCTCTGATTCGTTTGGAAACCTAGTCGGCCGAACCTTTGAACCTTTCTATCCGATGAAAATTCGATAAATGTCAATCAATACGAACGAGATCAGATCTTTTTATTTTCTTTCGAATTTTTTCTTTTCTTCTCTCTCTCTCTCTCTCTCTCTCTCTCTCTCTCTCTCTCTCTCTCTCTCTCTCGCTTCCGTTTTTTTTCCCCTCGATTGACCGTTCTACACGATATGCCAGAGTTCAAAATACTTTTAGTTCAACTTTCGGTCAAAGGCTTTTGTTAAAACGCTAATTTAAATTTCACTGAAATCTATTCTTGAATAATAAAAAGTTCGGTATATATAAATCTATTTTTGATTCTTATCTTTTCTTCTTTTTTTTAGGAGCGATATCGAATCGATTACGATATAAGATGTTAGCCGTAAGAACTTTGTTTCTTCAAAGAAAATAGAAGAAGAGGAAGAAAATGAGAAAAAAGAAGATGAAAATTCAAGAAGAAAAAAGGAAAATAGAAAATAGGTAGATACTTTTACTTCCATATATTTTTTTTTTTTTCTTTTTGGTATTAAGGACCGACTAAATCCATATATATAATACACACACACACACACACACACATACACACGAATTTACATATATACGTGCATACGTATGTGTATGAGCATCGTTTAATTTCAGAAGATCCCATAAACATTATATCCTCGCGCTTTAGGGTGAACAACGGGTGGGCGCGCGCGCGAGAACACGTCTGGTAGAAAATACGCCCTCGTAAAATAAAAAGGGTATAAGGTGGAAGCGAGATGAGAATAGGAAGCAGAAAAAGAAGAAAAAGTAGAAGAAGAAGAAGAAGAAGAAAAAGTATAAGAAAAAGAAAATAAAGAGGGAGAAGGGAATGATGCTACGTTAAAAGGGTGTACTCTTGGAGTAAAAAAAGGAAGCAGGAGAAAAAAGGGATGGCGAAGAGAAAATCGCATGCGGAGAAGAAATTCTCGAAGGGTTGGAAGGAAACAATACAAAAGCGAATCTCCGTTGTCTATTCTCAACGTACTCATACATTTACTCGTATTTTTGCATTACCGTGATTCTCTAATTACGAAAGCCTAAGTTATATGGAAGTGGTAAATATTGTTCTATAAAAAATAAAATAAAAATAAAGATCGTTAGATTAAGAATAAAATTTGTAGAATTATCGAGAGAGAGAGAGAGATTTTTTTCAAGTCCTTTTTTCATTATTTTAATTTTTATTTTATTAAAATTTTATTTTAGTTTAATTAATTTTATTTAGTTTCTTTTTTACACTATTATATTATATCAACTAAAACGTTCAAGTTATAAGGGGCGAGGATAACTAAATAAAATTTGTAAGATTATCAAGGTTGAGAGTGAAAGAAATAAAAAATGTACCGAAAATAAATTTTATCGATAAAATTTCGACATTTTTATTTTATCTTTTTTCTTTGTTTCTATTTTATTTTTGTTTCCTTGTATTTTTATTTTTACTTTTTTTTTTCTTTTTTTTTTTTTTTTTTTATTAACTCTAATAAAATATTTTAATAAAACGAGGATCGTTCGAATCCGTTCAACGAACCGTGTTAATCTTTCAGATTTTAATACAGTCCACGTATCGTTCGATCGACGATAAAAAATTCAAAATGCAGGGTATTCCCGTGTTATCGTGTTATATCTCGCTAGAAAATCGAACGATATCGATACTCCTCTCTCTCTTTTTCTCTCTCGAAAATCAACTGGACGAACATATCGCGTTTGGGTCGACGTACGAAAATTTCATCGGACCCGGCCGCTTTGTTAATTATTTCGTTACCATATGCATAATGCATCGGTTGGCTTACTAGATATTATGGCTCCGAACCGATATCAAATCACATTTTTATTATTACCTATACAGGAGATATATATCGTGGAAATGGAAACGCCTGGATATATCGATATCGAGGAAATGTCATAAAGTTACCACGTTCGTCCTTTGAAATCAAATTTTCAGTCTATATATATATATATATATATTTATTTATATGTATATATGTGCATCCGATATACACACGTATACACACATATATACATGCATTCATATGGATACAGGTATATGTATAGAGAATGATTTGATCTTATTGGAAACAAAAGAATCGAGAAGCTATTCTGTAGGAATTTGCTTTCCCCCGTAAAGTACGACTAACTTGAATAAGTCTATATATATATATTATATATATATATATATATATATATATATATATATATATATATATATAAATGTAGATATGTGTTAAAGCGTATACTTCAGCACGTTACCCTTAGGATCTCGGGTACAACGGACGTTATATAGAAACCATAGAAGCGAGGTTCAAGGGGGCACCCTTAAAAGGTCAAAAGTTCGTTCTCCGTTTGCACCCTGCGAGCAACATCTTCGAGGGTTGCCGGTGCTACTGCCCCTGTCGCCTGGCAACACCGGTTTCTCGAGTGGCGAAATGAAAGCCACCAACGATTTTCCTAGTCAATGACCGATCATCGTTCCATACCTATCTCTCTCTCTCTCTCTCTCTCTCTCTCTGACCTTATTTTTATTTTTTTTTCTTCTTTTTCTTTTTTATCGAACGTCTACTCTAACGTTCTATTTTTTTTTCTTTTCTTTTTTTTTTTCATTATTATCCCAGACAAGAGATTGAATATCCGATCACATTGAGGGTTTGCCAGTTAATGTAGTTAATAAAATGTTTCATAGAGAAAAAACGGAGACTATTGAGATGAAGTTTTGGCTATTGAGATGAAGAAATCCGTGGCTCGTTGCCGAGGAAGAGGGAAAAAAATATAAAAGCTTTTGCGTCATTGATCCTTAAGTTCCTACGTATTTTTCATCCACATCATCTACTTACTATCTCAAGATTATTCGATCGATCGATCGATCGATCGATTAAAGGAATTTTTCCTTTTTTCTTTTCTTTCTCCCTTTTCATTTTCTTTTTTCCTTTTGTCTTTTTCTTTTCTTTTTTTTTTTTTTTTCTTCAGAAATTCACTAGAACCCAGGGTCAGTCGTTTTATCATAAAATTAAAAAAAGATATCTTAAGGATTATTTTGAAATAAAAATTACTATACGTTTTGTCGATGATACTTCGAAGATCCCCGAGATATGGGATGGTAGATTTCACGATGCACATTCCCAGAATTCAATAAAACGACGAGAAAGGTTTTGGCGTACCCTCGTAAACGGATAATATGCTATTCAGCACATAACTTAGGAAGAGCTGTCGCATCATGGTAGTTTCCTCGACAGCTATTCCGGATTCTCCTCTTCTCTCGTGAGCTAACCCGAGATTACTCGCGAAACTGCAAGCGCAAAGAGGACGATAGGGATGAGTCTCGGCTTGATAACGACGAGAAAGATGGAAGAATGGGTACTAGTGCGAGAACTAAGGATGGCAACATCGTTTCTTGTACCGCGTTTATGACCAAATACACTGGCTCGACTTAAATTTTTAATTTAAGGAGTAAGAGAGGGAATAAGAGAGAGAGAGAGAGAGAGAGGTAACATTTTTAATATCGCCAAAGAATATTATCCTTCAAAACAATATTTTTTCTCTACGTGAAATTGTGAATTTTCTTGAAAACGAAGAGAAAAATTATTTGTTATCAGAAAAAAAAAAAAAAACAGAAAAAAGGAGAAAAATAAGAAAACGTGAGAAGAGAGAAAAAAAGAGAAAAGCAAGTAAGAAGTAATGGAAAGGAGAAATGATTGAACGAAGGAACGAAGGAACGAGCAGGTGATGGTTTCTCGTAAAACGAACAAAGGACTCGAAATCCTTCGATGGAATTTCGTACGACCTCGAACGATCCTCGGCGGGGCCGTTCGTACGACGCCGTGTGTGCCTCCTGTCTTCGATAAATTTCTCAAACGAATGATCCCGATGGACTACTGGTGGTATTCTCTCGATGGAATGTCGCGTACGATCTGTTATGGAATTTGATGCTCTCGAGAGTGTACCTTTGTAATCGAGTCTACTCGCTAAAATCCAAATCATACGAGAGAGAATAAATCTATTCTGTCATTAATAATCTATCGATCATTTGAATATTTACATTCGTTATTCAAAATTATTTTTATATATATGTTACGCGATTGAATTTCCTCGTTCGTAAACTTTGCCTCGTAATGTTCGTAAACGAAAAGAATAATGTCGTCGATAAAATAAAACAAAAAAAAAAAAAAAAGAAAAATTGAAGAGAAAAAAAGGAATTATCGAATTCTGGAAGGGGGAGTCTGTTAAATAAAAGACGGTCACTTTTCAGGGACGACTTGCTCTCCGTAGCTAGTAATCCACCGTGCGTAGACATCTGCTGGCCATCTGCCAGTGAACTCTTCCAGCGGTAAGAGAGCAGCATCAGCAACAGCAACAGCAGCAAAAGGGACGGGACGAGTAGTCCTGGTGAACCGGTGAGAGAGGGCCACCCTCCTCGATCTTCTTGTGCAAGGTGCAAGGTGTCGTGGCTGAAATCAGAGGCGAGTAGTACTCTTCTCTTTTCTTCTTTCCATCTGACAGACGAAAAAGAAAGAACAAGAAGAAGAGGAATAAGAAAAAAGAGAGAGAGAGAGAGAGACAGAGAAAAAGAAAAAAAAAAAAAAGAGAAAGAAAGGAAGAAAGGAAGAAGGAGGACGCGGATCGTCGAGATTGAGAGCGCAAGCTGCGATGATCTTGCCTCGCCTCGCGATTCGGATTTACAACGTTGTAAAAATACGCTTCGGTGTAACGTGAAATAAAAAGAAAGAAAGAGAGAGAATACTGAGATGGTTACCGCCTGCGGGGAACTAATTAGGCATTAACCTCGCGCGGTTTATGAGCCTGCACGAGCCGCTCGTTAAATTAATCTTTTACGCGCGGGCCCAGATTCTGCACCTTCTGCGAATGATGCCACCACACTATCGGCATCGTCTGAATCTTGAACACCTGCCGAGAGATCACGAGAGATCGCCTCGCGGCGATATCTTTTCTCGATCGATTCTTCGGATAACGGATCGGACGGTTCTCTTAACGTACCGTATCGCGAACAGTATCTGTGAGGCTGCATCTTATGCGAATCATTTTTTTATCTGAAACCACGTTGATGACCTGATAAGAAAACTTCTGTATCATTGGTATCTTAAAAAAAAAAAAAAAACAAAAAAAAGAACAAAAAAAAGAAAAAAGTCGATCTAAAATGAGACACGATTACGTTCTATGATATTTAATGTGATTAATGATTTAACACTATTGATAAATTAATTTTTACCTTTTAATTATCATAAAAAATTCTCCGATAGAATGTGCTAAGTCATCGGGAAAGAAAATCGACGAAAAATAAACTCCGAGGTATGGAAAATTGTGAAATGCGAGTGGGTTAGTTCAAAGAAGAGAAAAACGAAATCAGTCCCCCGTTATTTTTGACTTCGGAAGAGTATCTCGATAATCCATGATATCGCTATTTCGGATAAGTCTGACCTAGTTCATCTCCCTCTCTCGTGCTTCGAATATTCGCTCTTTCTGCTCTGCTTCGAACATTTCTCTGCCAACGTTACCAACGCTATTGCAATTGCAATTAAGGATGACTAGTAGTTCTATCTTTGATTAGACACTCTCTCTCTCTCTCTCTCTCTCTCTCTCTCTCTCTCTCTCTTTCTCTCTCACTTTCCTACTTGTATTACGCACGCTTCGCAATATCGATCGGATCGGTAACAATCGATTGAATGATTATTTTATTAAGAATATAAATTAATATCTTGAATAGAAAGAAAAAAAAAAAGCGAAAATATAAACGATCGGGAATGGTAATGATCTAAATTAAAATAATTTCACGCGTTAAATAAATTCTTTTCTTCTCTATTAACAAAAAAAAAAAAAAAAAGGACGTTTGTATTAGTTATTTTTCATGCTTTTACAAAGTCCATAGAGCCAAGGACGTGTATAATATATTCCTGGCATGTGTATGTGTGGCGACAGCTAGCTCGAAGTAGGAAAGAAAAGGAGAATGTGAATAGACAGTCGACAGACAATATGTGACATCCACGACAACTACAACGAGAAGAAAAATGAGGGAATAGAGACACAGAGGGCAGTTGAGTATTTTTAGAACATCGTTGAATCGCGTTATATTAAAGTGCTACTGGTGGTCGCTTTTGATAAGGCCTGTCATATGCGTAATTAATTTTAGGGAATTTCTCCGAGGGGAAATAACAGGAAACACATTTATTCTTAATTTTGTTTATATATGTCGTAGATGCATTCATCGCAATATAAATATAAATTTCAATTATATTTCCTCCCTAATCCTCCCCTCCCCTCCTCCCCTCCCCCCGTTATATTTTCATGAATCAAATTTATATAATAATTCGTTGTTATAATTTTTTCATCGATACAAATACGATGTTCATTTTTATCATCGACGTGTTTCCTACAAAATTATCTCTTATTGATTAAAAAAAGAAAAAGAAGAAGAAAAAGTAGAAGAAGAAGAACAAAGAAAAATAAACGAAAGAAAAAGAAAAAGAAGAAAAATGAAGATATGATGAAGCATTCCGTTCGTTGTTAATTAATATTTATTATTTACCAATCTCCCTACGGGTACTTTGGTAATGTTCACATACGTTCCGTTCATAGGTTGCAAATTGCGCATCCACCAGGCGCGCACTAGAGAATCTCTCTCTCTCTCTCTCTCTCTCTCTCTCTCTCTTTCTCTATGTCTGTCTCTGTCTGTCTCGCTTCCGGGAGTTGGATAGATGCTTATATTCTCGCGGTAGATTGCAGAAGCGGGAGTGGTTTCAACCTCGAATGGGATCGGTAAACTCGACTTTAGCAAGTAATAGGGGGCTTTAACCCTCGACGCTTTGCGGTTTGGGATTTTCCCTTGATTTCCTCTTCTCATTGGTGACTCGGAGCTCCGCTACATTATTGCCACTCGCCTGATCCTCATATTCTCTCATTTTTTTGGACTCTTTCCATTCTTTTTTTTTCGTCTGAGAGTGAGAGAGAGAGAGAGACAGAGAGAGAATTATTTTCCATGTGATCGCGATTTTTCAAATCCCCCTTTCTTCACCCAATCCCTTGTTTCATTTCACACTTAACGACGATGACGAACGTCAACACGTTCGTATATTTATTCCTTCATTTCGTAATTCACTCTTGTAATTCTATTTTCTTAGATTTTTCGTACATTTTCCTTTTCGTCATACAACGGGAAATTGTTTCGATACCAGAAACAACATAATTACGTTTAGGTGTAACACGTACACATAAAAATATACATACATACATAAACAGACACACACACACACACACACACATATATATATATATATATATATATATAATTCTTTGCGTATATTAGTACACAAGTTGCGTCACCGATGCCAATTTCTTCGTCACTTTATATATCTTTCTACGTGCATAAAGTTTTACGTATACGTACGTATATATCGAACGGCTTACGTTAAACCATTTTACGCATTAACGTCTACCTTTGACGTACACGCGAACGCGAGAAAGAAAGAGAGAGAGAGGACAAACATATGTAGGAAGTATGTACGTATGTACATAGATATATACTTATATACATACATAGTTGCTTACTTACGCACACGTAACAACCTCGAGGACTATTCTCGACGTTATATACGAAAGTATGTATGTAGAACATCGTGAACGTAATGAAAGTGATATATATTCATTCGTCACATAAGTTAAGAATGATCGCTTTCGTAATGAGTTTTTCCTTACAAAGCATGAAGGGTGTCATTTTGTACGTTTAATTAATTATAGATCTTATGAAAGAACCTCTCGTTTAACCAAGCGTCCGATACAAATCATTGCCGGTTTGATGGACGAAAGAGAGAGAGAGAGAGAGAGAGAGAGAGAGAGAGAAACAAAACAAGAAAGAAAAAAGAAGGAGAAAAAGAAAAACTTAACGATCGATCTAACATAAGTATATAATTAAATACGAATGAACGTTTGTCGATATCAGATCGATGATTGAAAAAGTTAAAGGAAAGAAAGAAAAAAAATTAAGTTACAAGAGAAAAAAAAGAACACATATAAACATACATGCGCGTACACACACACACACACACGCACACGCGAAAAAGAGAGAGAGAGAGAGAGAGAGAGAGAGATAGGATAGATAGAGAGAAAGATGTACATACAAATCGACACACAATTTCTAAGGGTAAACGTGAACAACGCGACACAGTTAATCGTCCATGCTTATCGCTCGCGCACGCTCAGAGATAAAGATCGGTCACGCGCGTTTTCCATAAAATGGCAACGGCAATGGCAACGACAATCGAAAGGGATGGGTGGAATGGTAGAAGGGAAAGAGGGTTGGCCTGGCTTTAAACCGGGAACGAAACGAGAGCACCGGCACGCCCGGCAGAAATGCAAATTCGCTCGCATCAGATTAAACCAAACGCTCCCGTTCAGGCGCCAGTCGCTTAGCAATCCCGAATATAAACGTGGCTTTACTACAAGCACGATAATCGAGAGATGTTCCGAGCGCATAACGCACGTTTTACGCCTCGTTGACTTCACCTAAAACGTATCTACGGATAATCGTTTGTAATCGATGCGCTTTGTTTTTCGTCTATCCGTGTTACTAGTATCTTCGATATTATGTCGATAACAGTTGGATGATCATCGAACTAAAAGTCTATCGTCTGTTTTAACGATAAATAATTAATCGTACAGGATTAAAACAAATGTAGATGTTACTTCGATGATAACGATTATTATTATTATTATTATTATTATTATTATTATTATTATTATTATTATTTTCGTGAAAATCGATGCTTCATCGATTTCATTTTTCGTTAAAGAAAGGAGAGAGAGAGAGGGAGGAGAAAGCGAAAGAGGGAGGGAAAGGGAGAGAGAGGGGGGTGGGGAGGAGAGAGAGAAGAAGAAATCGATTGATCGATTCTCGTGCGTGGTGACTTTCGCACGAGGGGAAAGCTAGCACGTTCGATGGAACTCGTCTCCGACACCGTTCTCCGAGAATAGATAGAATCTGTAGATCGGTAAATGGCTGCCAAGTCGATGTTATTCGGCTTCTATACTGACTGTAAAACGTCTCGAAGATACGACTCTTCGTCGTGCATAGAATTCTTCTTTTCTTAATCTCCCTCCATTCCGCCAACTCCTCTCCTTCCTCAATCGTCATCTCATCCTTTTTAATCAAATTTCATCATCCTTTTTATTCATATTACACCTTTTACGCGTTCGCGTAAAAAATATTTTTTTAATAAATTCCAAATATTTGCAATATTTCTTATGTTTTATTAAATTAATATTTTGCATGTGTTAAGTTCCTCGAATTTATTTCCGTCAGGATCGTCCATTAGCTCTTCCCGATAATGGACGGAATAGTTTAAAAATAGATTGGAAGCCTGACACGCGCGGGACTATCATCGACATACCACGAGAGACAGGTTAGTGCCAACGTATTTGCCAGAGACAGAGAAAGAGAGAGAGAGAGAGAGAGAGAGAGAGAGAAAGATTTTAGCACGTCACTCAGCATCCAAGCACTCCTCCCGCCCAACACCTTCTTCGCCGCCTCTTCGATAGGAGCAACTCTAACGTGCAACGCCGCCAACGCATGCAACAAACCCACACATAAATGCACGCATACATACAGTTATGCCTTTCTTGGTCCACGAGCGTCTCCGTCTGTGGCTCCGAGTACGGAGAGACGTGCCAGACGACCGGCGCCACAAGGAATCCCCACGCGCACCTGAATGCCGACCTGCCTGCCGACCTGCCCCCTGCCTCTATCTCTTTTCCCTTCCCTTTTCCCTTATCCCTTTCTCCTTCTGCCTCCGTTCAACCAAGCTCTATTCGACCGCCACACGTTGTTTGCCGGTTGCTTGCGTAAGAGAGACCGACAAACGACCGTCGGGATTGGCCTGTACCCTAATTTTCTTTCACCCTCTGACACTTTCCTATCTCTATCTAACTTATCTCTCTCTCTCTCACTCTTTCTTTTTTTCTCTCTTTTTCTCTCTCTAGTCTAGATAATTTTTTATGTTATCGTCTAGCGATTCTATCAATTGCTTCACACGTTACTATTACATTATTCATTGTCTTTTGTAATACTCTAACTATGTATGTAATAGACTAGATACATACATCAAAAGCTATCCTCTATCTATTTTCTCTCTCCCTCTCTCTCTCTCTCTCTCTCTCTCTCTCTCTCTTTTCGGTAGATTTTATTATAACTTGTACGAAACTATCCAAATATAGGAGAATACTAATTGGTAATGTGTATTTTACTTTTACTATATATATATATATATATATCTTTATATCGTTAGATCGATTTTCACGTTAAGTATTTAATTTCTTTCGACGATAATAGATACGAATATATTTCCGATTCGAAATAATCAAAGCTATTTTCTTCTTTTGATTAGATTTAAATTAATAACTAAAAAGATGTTAAAAGCGATACGGATCCAACTGATTAATACTTGGTATTATATATATACACACACACATATCCCTACTTCCATACCCCCTTTCCTTCTTTCTTTATTTCTTTCTTTCGTTTTCTCTGACGTTAGCAGGGTTGCTCCTGGCATTAGAATGCGCGTGGGCGAATGCACGTACGCGGCGGTACGGACACGTTAATTCTCAATGTCTGCCACGTTTTATAATATATAGCGCTTGGAAATAACCGGTGTATCGCTCGTTTGTAAAGCGTTACGGGTGATTATCTGAATGAAAGAAAGAAAAAGTGTATGTATGTATCTCTCTCTCACACACCCTCTCTCTTTCTCTCTCTCTCTCTCTCTCTCTGTGCATGTGTATGTGTGTGCGCGTATGTCGATAGGAATGCCGTTAGGGACTTGGAAGAATTTTGAATGACGGCTCTCAGCGGTAGACTTTGATTTTCAACGAGATACGTGGGTTGATTTAATGCCTTCCAATAAGTTTTTCCTTTCTTTAACCTTTGGTCGAATAATGAGTAGATATACTCATGTAGGATACCGATTCCTTTTGATTCGTAATTAATCCGAACGATTATGCTCGACCTAATTGGTTAATCGAGATAAAAGAAATTTAAGTGGTAACTCCTTTCTAGTTTTCTTTCTGTTATCGTTCATGCGAAAGGAAACGAATGTCACGAAAAAGGAATAGCTAATCTTTTCTTAACTAACTCAAATAAGTTACGATTCTACCGAACCGCGGTTATTCTCTTAGGACAAAAACTTTTGAATGGAGAAGAGGGAAAATGAGTAGGCCGAAAATAAAGGTGAGAATGGAAGCTGAGGTACTCCTCGACGTTTGTCACTCGGCACTCAAGATAGACGGAGGACTTGTACCGAGAAGAAGAAGAAGGAGGAGGAAGAAGAAGAAGAAGAAGAAAATGAAGAAGAAAAGGAAAGCAAGAAGGTAGGGAGGGTAGGGACGAAGAAGCGGTAGCAAGAAACGCAGAGAGTAGAGTTCTATTTCTGATTCCCGGGACACCCAAGAATAACTTTGCACAACCGAGAATCGAGAGGGCTTTCCCAATCCCCAGGACGGCCTCCGCCTTTTGCCTTCTTCCTACGCCTATCCAAGATAGACAGAGAGAAACAAGAGAAAAATTACTCTCTCTCTCTCTCTCTCTCTCTCTCTCTTTTTCTTTGTCTATCTCCGTCCTTCTTTTCCAATCCATCATTTACCTTGGTACTTTCTTCATTTCTCTCAAAGCAATTCCCCCTTACATTTTATTCTATAATTTCGATTCTTCTTTTTTTTTTTTCTTTTCTTTTTTCCCCATAATTCTTTTCACGATCATACCATAATTATTGTTTCGCTTCGCGTTGACGTTATACTTTTGATGGAACTTACCTTTCTCTCTTTCTCTCTCTCTCTCTCTCTCTCTCTCTCTCTCTCTCTCTCTTTCTTCTTGACTATCATGATCTGAAACATTAATTTATCATTCGAAGTAAAACATCAATCATATTTACAACTTAATAAAATATCTTTTTCCTTTTGTTGACGAAGTTTTCCTTTAGAGATGACGACTACTCCCGGCTAGTTGGTTCTCTCGCTCTATCCTGCTATTTCTGATGCCTTGTCAACGGCACACGCTTGAACGAACGACGAAGAAGACGAGTTAAGAAGGAGAAAGAGAAAGAACTGGTGGAGAAAGAGAAGGGAAACCCTTCTCGGTTCGGAGGTTTGAGAACGACGTACTCGAGACCCTATGGTCTTCGTCATCGTTGTCGTCGTTCTCGTCGTTTCTCGTCGTATGATTTAAGAATCAACTTTGGCCCAACTCGACCTCCTTCTTCCAAGTAAAATCTCTTCAGTAGTTTCGTTTCTTAGAACTTCGTTGCCGAATGACAGCGATCGTGCTTCCCCAGTAATTCTCCTCCCAAACGTTTCCGGAGAAACAGGGTATCCGCCCTTTCAACTTCTTTAAAATCGATTTGAATCCTTTTACGATCTTTCTAAACCCTTCTTTCCTTTTTTCTTTTTTCATTTTCTTTTTCTTTTCGATGGTAAACAAGTTAGTCGATCGCCGATCTTTTTGCTGGTCGGTAAATATTCGAAAAGAAAAAAAAAAGAAAAAACCAAGAAAAGGCTAATAAAAATAATAAACGCAAAGAATTTTTTTCGCATATAAAAATTGACACTACCTTCGACGCTATTGTTCTCTACGACCAACATTCTGAGTTTTTCTTTTTTTTCTTAATTTTTATTATTATTCGTTTTCTTGTTGTTGTTGTTTCTTTTTATCTTTTTCTTTTCCTTATCTTTTTTTTTCCCCCTCAATCAAACAACGTCCTTCCTCGCGATCTTCTTAAATCTATTTCTTTCCTATCGATTTACGCGAGAGGACAATGAAATATATCTTTTCTTTCTTTCAATCGATACGTTCTGTTAATGATAAATAATAAAGGATACAATGAATTTTTTTTTTTCTTTTTTGTAATAGTAAATCGACAATGCCTGACGTTTTTCTTCTTTCGATAAATCCAATATTCTATTCGTAAAACTCTCTCTCTCTCTCGGCGCAGAGTAAAAAAGAAAAAAAAAAAAAAGAAAAAAAAGAAATGAAAAGAAAAAGGAAAAAAAAAGAAAAAAGAAGGAAAAAAGCGATGGGAATTAATGTGACGTATCGAATAAAACGATGAAAATCGAAATCCCGTTGTTCGTACGTAGGCAATACGTCCGACGAGAATGCACCTGCCGATAGGCAACACGCGTTACGGGCTCTCTCTCTCTCTCTCTCTCTCTCTCTCGTTCGACATTTACAACACACGACTCGTGCGCGTTACAGTCATCGTCATCGGCTCCATCGATCGGACATTCTCTCGTCTCTTTTCTCTCTGTTACTTTCTGCTGGGGATGAGGTGTATCACCGTGTATGGGAGGAGTCTTCTATACATCCTATCGACCGATGAAATAATAATTAGTCGAATAAATCCGACGTTCGGAGATAAAATTTCAAAGAAGAAAGAAAAAAGAAAGGAAAAAAGAAAAGAAAAAAAAAAAGAGAGAAGAAAGAAAAAGAGAAAATAAAGAATAATAAAAAGTGAAAGAATTCCATCGTCGAGCATATTAATTCGGTGAAAAGTATTTTTCGTCCCGAAAAATGGATATTTTCGTCGAGTATAAAATTCTATTTTGCGAGATGCGTCAGCTGTCATTTTAATTCTCTTCAAAAGGTAAATACGAAGGTGTTCGTCGTCCCACCTACGAGAAATGACTGATTTAAGTCGAGGAAGATTCGAAAAAGGCATTGGCCGACGCGTTTCGTTACGTCAGACGAAAACTCTTTTGCGGGATGATCTTATAGGATGCTCTTTCATGGAAAAGAGAGAGAGAGAGAGAGAGAGAGAGAGAGAGAGAGAGAGAGAGAGAGAAAGAGAGAGAGAGATAGGGGGGAAGAGAGAGAGAGAGAGGAGAGAGATAAACAGATAAAAAAAGAAAACAAGAAACACGATGTTAAAGCTTTAAAAGAGGTACGATTACGCGTGGGTAGACATTGCCTTGCGATCTTTAACCGCTTTATTGCACAGCACTTGTCCACGCTTACGAGGCTTTCGCAATTCAAAGACCAATAATACGTTCGTAGATAAGATATAATTTATTTTTAACGGTGAAAAGCCGGTACCACCGATCGATCGATCTATATTCCGTTCCTTTCTCGTAGATCTTTTTTCTATTGTATTTATTTATTTATGTTTTCCGAAATAATTAAATTTTAGTAAACGATTAACTATATAACTATTGAAAGAAGTATATTCTCCGTGATAATACGGATACTAGAGAAAAGAAAAGAATCTAAACGAGGATGATCAGAAATTTAGAATACGGAATTGATATCTCGAGGTATTTTCGAAATCGTATAGATCCGAATATCGCAAATCGAAATATACAATCGTTCCAAGGAATATCATAAACAATCCGTTTCGATATACTAACGAGTAAACTATCGAGCTTTATTATATATATAATAGAGATATATAACGATATATACTTGTATAAGCGTAATCATGAAACAGTAGTATAGTCAGACACGTGAACTATAATTCTAGGAATCCGAAAATGCCGGATTGCCGAGACACTATACCGTAATGATCAAACAGAGAAACAGCAATTATAGAAAGTAGGAGTATAGAGAAGATATAGGGAGAGATATAGGAGTATATACATACATACGTAGAAGCTACTCTAGGATGAGGACATGGTAACAACCAATGTTGTTAGTCCGTCGTTCATGATCGGACGAAAACGTCGATAGATCGGTTCTGCTTGGACGCAGACCAAGCGACTCCGCAAAGTGCTACAACGTGTGCGTCGCAGCGTGGAGCCTTGTTCTCGCCTTGTGTATGCGTATGTGTATGTTTATGATGGTATCGGTTTATACGTGTGCGTGAAACTGATCGTGCGAGATGACGAGGCGAGAGGGTCGTCAAGAGATCGTATACGGAGAGAAACAGAAAGGGAGAGAGAGAGAGAGAGAGAGAGAGAGAGAGAAAGATAGTATGCTCGTCGCACATAGGTGCGTGCTGCACGTTGCTACTTGCAATGTGTGAGTGGTGGTCAGAAAGAGTAGGAGGTGCAAGGAGAGGGAGAGACTCTCGACTCAATGGGCATCGCAGGAACGCAAAGAGGGATCCGGGAGGCCCGACTGACTGACGCCAGGAACCTCACCAAGCGAGACGGCCTGCGTCTGCGTCCTCTCCTCTTCTCTCTTTCTCCCCCCTCTCTCTCTCTCTCTCTCTCCTCTTCTCTTCTCCTCTCTTCTCTTCTCTTCACTACTATTCTATTCTCCTACTCTTCTCTTTTCCACTCTTCTCTTCCCTCTACGTATCTATACGCTCTGTGTCTCTCTTTTTCTATCCTCAAGCCGCGGTAATTCCGTGTTCTGCCTGCCTCTCCACTCACTTCTGCCTGGCTACGCGCGTATAAATATATACGTAACCAGGGGGTCGGGATTCGTCCTCGTCGTTATGGCTTATTCTCTCTTCGTGAATGTTACTTCTAAAACAGGGAGAGAGGGAGGGACAGGAGTAGAAGGAAGGGTGAGGGAGAGGGTAAAGAACGAGGAGGAGGAGGAGGAGGAGGAAGAGGGAGAGTGGTGAAAGGTACATACGTATGTACGTATGTACATACATTGAAAGGGACACACTAGCGAATATCATCCGTGGATTGCTATCAGACAGCTGAGTTTCACGTAATTGTAGCTTCATGTCGAGAGACAGTAGCTATGGTAGGTGTAGGTACATGACGGAGAAACGTTTCTACTCGATGATGATGATGATGATGATGATGATGATGATGGTAATGATGGTGATGATAATGATAATGGTGGTGATGATGATGGTGGTGGTGATGATTATGATGATGATGATGATGATGATGATGGCGATGGCTATGACGATGATGATTGTGAAACGCTTTTTGTTCGAACTAACGATGCTTTCTAATCGATCGACGACACTCGAGCCACGGTTGAATAACGAAACTTATGCGTGTGATATATCTGTCCTTCTAAAGCAGTGGAAGTACTTTTACTTTAGCTCGACCACTCGGACATTTATACTACTATGATTCAACATTTACTTTTTTTTCTTTTTTGTTTGTTTTTGTTTCTTTTTTTTTCTTTTCTTCTTTTTTTTTTTTTTTACGCACGCAGAGTGAATGACTTTATTCTCTCTTTCTCTCTCTCTCTCCCTCTCCTTCATACATATATATATATATATGTATGGTATATTCGGACAACTAAGTTTAGTTCTGTTTTCATTAAAAAAAAAAAAAACAAAAAAAAAAGATAGAAAAAAAGAAAAGGTCAGGGTCAAAAATGCGCGTGCTCGATCTTCGGTTTTGTTTATTTCGATCCTATAAAAACATTTGGTTACTTGTTATTACGATGAAAAGAAAAAGAAATTCTCTAATATTACGCTATACGCGTTACCGAGTTTATCTTTCTCATTAAATTCTTTGGTAATAGACGACGTGTCGAAATTAAAAATTCCTTCGTGGTTAGTTCTAAATAAATATTGTAGAAAAAAGAAAAAAGAAAAGAAAAAAGAAAAGAAAAAAAAAGAAACGATCGGTGCGTCCATCGGTAGGATACACGCACGAAAGTGAAAACGAAGCATGTGAAATATAAAGTTGCGTCTTTGATTTACTTTCAAAGCGAGACATCGCACAAGGACGTTCTTTTTAGATTTCTCCGAATCTCCAATGGTTTACGTTGAAAAATAGATTACGAGTAGATATTTATCAATGATATTCTCCTGAGAAGATTTTTCAGATTAAAAAAAAAAAAAAAAAAAAAAAGAAGAAGAAAAAAAGAGAAAGGAAAAGAAAAAGAAAAAAACAAAAAGAAAAGTTGAAAGAAAGGAAGAAAAATACGTAAGCGAATCTTCCATAATTATTTGTCGATATTTTAAAATCGAAGTTCGAAGTAATCGCAACATCAGAGAATATCGTAACGGCAATAATCGTGAATGCTATTACACGGGGAAAATTGTAATCCAATCGCGAAACGACGATTTAAAGGGCGATTACGTTCTCTCTACATGGTAATAAAGTTTCATTGGTTATCGACTACGATCGATCGACGAACGATTGAGTCCTAATTAACTATTCTCGTAACGCCGTAGAAAGAGTTTTCAATTTAATTCGACCGAATGAAATTTCACAAAGAAATGATACGTAGACGTATGCACGCAGACTCACTTTACGCGTGAAGTATCATATAATTTGAAATGAATGAAGTCTAATATAATTTTATACATTTAATCGTTTAAATGTACCAAAGATGTTAGAAATTCTTTTCAAATAATCAATTGAAATAAATCAATTATTGTAAGCGCAATAGAAATGTTCTCGCTTTTACTTATAATGACGAATGACGAAGTGAGATCGTATAATTGCAAATATATAAACGACAACAGTTAAAAAAAAAAAAAAAAAAAAAAAAAAAAAAAAAAAAAAAAAAAAAAAAGAAAGAAAGGAAAAAAAAAGAAAAAAAAACGAAATACATAAATAAATGTGGGAATTCATTATATAAATTTTTATATCGTCTCGTCAGAGTCCTTTGTCTTGACGTCTTACGAAGAGAATGGTATCGATCGTACGTGGGTTAAATTCGACATTGTATTTGATATTACAATAGTAATCGAATGAAACTTTCTCCACGATTAAGACGTAAAAAGATCGATAAATCATCCTAGTTCAATAATAGCATCACTTCCTATGTACAATAGTAATTCCTTGATATTCCGCGCATGCGTACGAGATGGCACGCGCGTGAACGTTCGAATCGGCCATATTATTCGCGCTAATGAATGAAGAAGGCGGATAGAAACGTGACTGCAAGTACGCTGACCCAGCAACGCGTGGTTCTGAGAGACAAGACGACGTAAAAGGATACTACCAGGCCGTTTATACGCTTCGCATAACGCTTTTCTACTCTGCCTGCCATTCTCGCTTTCCCTCCTCCGTCACTACCTTCACGATTATTCTCTTCCGCCCCTTCCCCCTTCATAATAGAGATAGAGGGAGAGAGAGAGAGAGAGATGGATGTGTCGATCGATGATCGTCGACCATTGTAGAATTTTAACGTGATAAACGATCGAATGCCAATCGACTTCCTCTTTTACACATTTTCTTTATCTCGTTATACGTAGGTTCGCGCTTTAGAAGTCGTTAATGGAAGCCGATTCGATTAATTAAAACTATTCGAAACGTTGTCAGTTATAAATTAATTCGCAATCGAGATAATATCGTATTACCAAACGTCGCCTAGTCTCGTCTATTATCTTCTTAAAATCCATTAATCCATTAAGCTAGTCGTTCGTTAAATACGATTATAACAATGGATGGCAAGAGCAACGGCACCTCTCTCTCTCTCTCTCTCTTCTCCTTTTCCACCGATTGGTTCGTTAATTAAACCGAATGATTCTTCCCGTTGGTTTTCCTCTATGGGAAATTCGTTTAATTTTCTATTAAGAAAATTATATATGTAAAAAAAAGAGAAAAAAAAATGAAGAAAAAAGAGAAGAAAGACCGAATTGAAATTCCCGGTATGCATATATTTATCCCGATAAGTTCAATAAAGATGGCTCGCTTAAACGATGCAATTTCTCATATTATCGACATTGGAAGTACCGTTTATTCCAGAAACTCGATTATCTTATCGCAAATGACTTAACCGTTTCTATTGATGATCTTTCTCAAGGAACGATCTGTATTCCAGCAAGGCAATACCGGATTCATGAATGAGATTCTTCGATTCGAACGATTCCTCGAATCTTCTCGATGAGATCTTCCTTTTTCTTTCGATTAATAATCTTCAAAGAGTATTGCGTTTTTGCGATTTGTCAACACGAAGAACTCTTTATTGGTATTTATTCGCGGACAAAGGCGTTCTTTAAAAAAAAAAAAAAATGTTGTAAGAACGGATAAGAAAAATAATCAAATCACGTAAGAAGTTCAACAGGTGGATATAGCGTGGCATGCATCGTTATCGTATTCGAACGTTTATTACGACAACACGATCCTTAACGAGAAGCACCTTCTCGATCACGCGAGTTTAGTTACGACAACGACAACGACGACGATGATGACGAAGACGATGATCAACGTAGCGTGATCTGGACGAATTTAACTGACCTAACTACTTTCGATGTATACGTCGACCTGTTTTACAAACTTCCATATAATGCTAAACTTCCGTAAATCCTCTATCGTTGAAAATAATACATTCGATCGCGTTAAAAGATCCAATTTAAAATTTATCGCGATCGAGGTCACTTTTTTAATTACTAAATACTAATAAGAAGTTTAAATACGTTAAAAAAACAAAAAAAAAAAAAAAAGAAAATCAAAGGCGATTTGACAATACAACAAATAATAAATATATAATGGTATCGATACACTTTAATATAATTTTTCCCTTGAAATATATTCTCCTTCGACGGAATCATTGATCGTGGATTTAATTTTAATTATAAATTAGTAATAAAAAAATTTTAAATACATTCCCAAATAAATACGACGACGTCGTAATTACAATAAATCCCTCAAATAAATTTCGCCGAAATAATATATGTATCTATCGTTGCAAACTAATCATAGATTAGAACTGGCAATGATTTCTAAGAGAAGATTCTAAGATATCTATATCCTTTAAGATCGTCTATAATCGTAGATCGAACGCAAGAAATGTAAGAGAGAGAGAGAGAGGAGAGGGAGAGAGAGAGAGAGAGAGAGAGAGAGAGAGAGAGAGAGAGACATCGCGCACGAAAGAGCTCCGTGACGAGAATCGCGATTAAGGTTCCTGACTCACTACCGCATTGTATCCGGTCTATGTATGTTGTACGTACACTATTTTTAGAGAAACGCGTACATTCTCAACTGCTACGACGCACGTTTACACGGGGAGATATACAACTATTAAGTCAGGCCAATTATCGTTGCACGAACAATGTCCTGCACGGTCATTCATGAATTCCACGTATGACTGAATTATCTCGTGAATGAGTTAACATTATCGTTTCAAATCATAGAACGTATAATACCTATGAAATAGTTTTTCTTATGCGTGGCTGATAACTCGTTCGTCGTACGCATGCCAAATATTATTCAACCGTATTAAACTTATATATACATTGTTATGGTTACGAAAAAAAAAAGAAACAAAAAAAAAAAAAACAAAGAAAAAAATATATAAAAACAAAAGAAAAAAAAAGAAGAAAAATTTCACACAAGCGAAATATCTTATATAAATCAGATCTTTCTTACCTGTTTACAATTTTTTTCTTTTCTTTTTTTTCTACGAAAAAAAGAAAAACAAACGAAAAAGAATCCGTTTAGACCAGTCAAAAGACAATATAAAAGAATAAATAATACATATATATATATATATATATATATTATTATTATTATTATATATATTTGAGTACCGTCCATCGAAGTCCGGAACCTTTGATGAATTAAACCGACACCGCTATTAAGCTCCATTCAAGCTAGCCACTTATGCTGGTAGTACGCAATTTGCGCGAGAAAAGAGTGACACATTCGACTCGAACGTTAATTGCGAGTTGACCGATAGTAGGCGTTCTCCTACAGGAAAACGTACAAGAGAGAAATTTTTTTACAATGTTTTACGAGCCTTGACTTTATGCCATTTTACATTCGTGAAAATTAATCTTACGAATACGTACGAAAGGGGGAAACAATATATGTTCCGCAACTCGATCGTTTCTCCTACGATTTTATTTACCGGTTTAATAAAAAATTTAATAAAAACGAAAAGAGAGAAAAAAAAAAAAAAAGAAAAATAGGAAAAATGAAAAAGGTCGGAAATTTTTATAGTAACAAAAAATTCGTTAAGAAAATAAAATCAAATTGGAACAATTGATCGAGTTACGTGATTTATCATTGTAAATACTGCGAGAGATTAATCGAATCGATAGAGATAAAGAAAAAAATTCAAATTAAACAACCTTGTGAACGTAATAAAAAGATAGAACGCGATACAACCTGGTATATATTATTTTCTTGTCCTCTTAATTGTCATTATCTTACACGCTAACAATGACTACCTTCTTCCTAATGTTCTTTCTTCTTCTTCTTCTTCCTCTTCTTTCCTTCTTTTTTTACTCTCTTTCCTTCTCTTTTTTCCTTCCTCTTACACGGCCACACGGTACATACCAATTTTCTCAGGATTTCGTGGAACCGACGTGGCAGTAGCTAGACCTCAAGTGATTGCGACTAATTGTACTTGGAATCGATGGGAGCATTTAACGGATATTCCCGTCGAGTTCTCTCACAGTCGGTCGACGAAAAAAAGGTTGCTTCATTGGTGTTTTTTTATTCTTTTACTTTTGTCTTCTATTATTTTGCTTTCCTCTATCGTGTAGTTAAAAAAAAAAAAAAAAACAAATAATATATATCGAAAGGACATCATAGACATCGACTTTTCTCGACGAATTATGGAATTACGTTCGTGTTAAATATCATTCATAATTTATAACGTACGAAAAATAATCAAAGTAAATACGTACGTAAATACGTATGTATGTACATTGATAATTCAAAAACAAGTTATCAAAAAAAAAAAAAAAAAAAAAAAAAAAAAGGAAACAAAAAAAATACTGTAATCATTATCTCGACGATACTTACGATACTTAACAATATTTTATAACGCGATAATTTTTATAATATCGTAAGCAATATCTTATGTCCGGATTTCATTGTTAGGAGACCCGTTATCAAGAATTAATTATCGATTAAAAATAAAGAAAACAATTTCTTATTAGAATTCTTTTACGGAAAGATAAAGAATGAAACTAATGAAAAGGTAAACACGCTACTTCCTCGTATCGTTGATAGTCGCGCGACACTGTGTCTCTCCTCTTATTTCCCTCTCACTGTCCGTGTTTCCTCTTCTTGCTCGAACAGCTGTTAGTTACGACGATTGTATTATCATACTATATCGATGTTTTTATGATCGTCACGTGACCCCCGATATGCATACATTCAAATCCGTACGTTTTCAAAAAGATTTAATTAGTGAATAGATATGTTTGAGGGGAAAAATATTGCATCCATAAGAAAGGAAAAATTAATTAAATGTTTCTTTTAATACATCTATTTGCAGACAAATGTAATATCTTTATTATATTAAAATATTATATATAGTATGTGTGTATATATATATATATATATATATATATAGTCGGAGAGTAGGATTAAAAACGTTTTGTTCGTTGATACGTCCGTGAGAATGACTTACTGCGTGCGTGCAACGAAGGAAGCATAAAGGCGCGATATGAATAATGTAAGCTTACGTAACGACGTATGTCACATCACTACGTTTCAGACACATAACCGTTGTCGTCGAACTATGTACTTACTTACGCAGGCGATGGTTCGATGTATCACGTGATCATCTCAAACCTACGCTTGCGCATTCACAAGTTGCCAACTCGCATAATGCACCACCCTTCGCTTTCATTTAACCCCTTTTCGTATGCGAAGAAAATATTTTATATGAGTAGGTATGTCCTATGGTTATATATAAAATTACGAACGAACGTATCTACTCTAAATATATTATATATACATACCGTGTACCTGAATATGTACACGGATACGTAATTCGTCTATTATATTTGATTCTTTATCAATAACAATAAAGTAATTAAGAACAAGAATCGATTATCGATTCGTAAAGAGAATCTTTCTTATCAAAAAGAAATATCAATTCATCGAGTTTACATTGATATTAACATACGATTACTATCTACATACAATTCGTTCGAAACTGATTTCATTTACATTATTTAGAATCAACTATGATATTTGTGTTTAAATAAATTTTCTACAAATATTCTTCTTCGTTCTGTTAAACTAGAGAACACATAGCTCGCTATAACAGGGGGTGCGAAAGTAATAAGCAGAGAAGTTACCGTTTCTGACGTAGAGTCCGTTGAAACGAACGAGAAGATAAAAAGGAGGGGAGAAACGAGTGAGAAAAGAGGGATGATGGTTCGTGCAAGTGAAATTCGTAGAAGCGCGATGCACAATACATGGAGGATCCCAGTGTAAAGGGAATTGGAAAGCGGCGTTAGTGTTTCGAGGGAGAAGAAAAAGAATGACGAAGGGAAAGAGGAGGGAGAGAAAATAAAAGAAGGGGAGGGGGAGCGAAAAAAAGGGAAAGGGCTGAGGATGAGGAAGGAGAAGAAGAAGAAGAAGAAGAAGAAGAAGAAGAAGAAGAAGAATGGCAACACGCAGAAGAGAGAACATTATCCGTGGAAGGGACCGTCTGCCTGTTTGCTTCACCGATTCTAAGAACGAATCAAAGATGGCGGCCTACAAAAGAATACCATTCGACTTCTCGAAGAAGTTTGACCCTAAGGAATGGTACCCCGCCAATGAAATTTATCTGGGATAAAAGTAAAAAAAGTAGAAGAAGAAAGCTCGCGAGACGAAAGTGATCATCCTTCTTTAATCTGATCGTCTGATCTTATATTCTCTCTTATATGTCTCTTTCACATCGTTATCGTTGATGGTACGCCTTTTAAACATTGATAATATATTAATAGATAATTTATTCCTTTAATAATATGAAATTAATGTTAAATAGTATTTTATATTATGGAAAAAGTGTTGGATGCATAGAGATCGAACGATTAACCATGGGGGAGGATTAGAGAAGAAATGCCAGTAGAAACAGGAGATACCGCTAAGGACCTTGAAATGTAAATAAAACAACTATGGCGAATAGCAAAGCTAACGTTATCATTGGAAGCGAGCGAGAGAAAGAGAGAATAGAAAAGAGAGAAGGAAAACGTAGGAGAGGTTTCTCGCAGTGGTCGATCGAAGTTGGTGGAGGCAAAGTAGTAGTAGTAGTAGTAGTAGTAGTAGTAATAGTAGTAGTAGTACTAGTAATAGTAGTAGTAGTAGTAGCAACAGCAGTAGTAGTAGTAGTGAAAGAATATGAAGGATAGGATGAGAAAGGGAGGGAAATAGAGAGAAAGGAGCAAAAGAAAAGCAGCAAGGCGGTCGGCGGTCGAGTATGGGAGTCCTCGGGAGGAAACACGATGTTCTTGGAACTCTCTCGCCATTGCGCTGCCCTCTCCAGCCTTGGCTTCATGGTTCAGTTAACTTTCTGCCAGCTCTTGTTACGTGCTTGACGCATTACCAGCCTCGCACCCGTCCTTACCTCCCGAGGCCTTCTACGTTACTCTCTTTCTCTCTCTCTTTCTCCCTTCTCCCTCTTTCTCTTCAGAATTCCCCTCTTTCTCTGTCCTCCTTCCTTCTTCCATCTCTTGCTTACTCTCTTTCTCTCTTAAGTACTCCACCTTGCGCTTCGCTCTGCTTTTATACCAGCTCTCTCTCTCTCTCTCTCTCTCTCTCTCTCTCTCTCTCTCTCTCTCTCTCTCTCTCTCTCTTTCATCTAACGCTTCTTTTGTAAAAGAAGCTTTATGTCGTAATAACTTTTAGCTACGAAACTCTCTCTCAACAAGCTTGCCACGATGAAAATGATTTTTCGATTATTCGCAATCTCGACCCAACGAGAGATCGATTATCCATCAACTATATATACATATATACTATATATATACTATATATATATATATATATATATATATATCGACTATACCATACTACACGCATTTCTTGTCCCAAATGTACGCTTACGGTATAAATCGTCGACCGTGTCATCCAAGAATTATAATCACGGCAGGAGCATACGATCGGCCGCGCGCAATATATGTATGCTACATCGTTGCGAAAATGTCAAGAGCAGGTGTTCCGATCCTGTGTAACGAACGATCGAGGAGAAGTTTAATGGCTTTTGCGGTTTGCAGGGCTAATGAAAAAAGAAAAGAACAAAAAGAAAAGGAAAACAAAAAAAAAAAAGAAAATAGTCATACTTTTGATAATTTCTACGATCGTCGATCGCCTATCGTTTCACATCAATGAAAATACTCGGGTGAAATTTATCGTAAAAACTTTTACCATTGGTCAGCTATTTTTTATACGGTTTGTCTCTCTCTCTCTCTTTCTCTCTCTCTCTCTCTCTCTTTTGTTCCCCTTTCGCCACCCTAAGTCGAGTCGACGAGTGGAAAATACGGAAGAAAGAAATCGATGAGACCACGTCACCGAGGGGTGGCTAACCTCCTTTACCAAAGAAACCATTCGCAACTTTATAATTATTTCTTTCAAAGGTAATTTTTCAATAGGCAAAGAATCAAAAGGAAGTTTGTCGGTAACCGTGTAACTAACTGGCAACACACCTAGTTGCGATCAAATGAATATAAATCGAGACTCGCTCGGTCGCCGCCTTATATCAAATACGATACCATAGAGACTGGTCGTCGTGATGGCATTCGCTTTATCGCGAACACGTTCACGCATACATAGAACGTTACATTGCTTCAAGAAAGTACACGCTATAGCAACCTTGCCTGGAATGTACAAAGGACGATTCCCTACCACCGAGCTGGCTCGAATCTTGCCTTGCAACCTTTCTAAGCTAAGATTAAGTTGGTAAATATTTGTCAGAGTTTTTCTTTCCCTATTTCTTTTTCTTTTTGCTGTTTTCCTATTTTCTTTTTTCTTTTTCAAAAAAAAAACAAGAAAAAAAAAAGAAAAAAGAAACAGAAAAAGAAAAAACAGAAAAAAAAACCTGGAGAAAAACATGTTCGCGTATTTCCTTTAAATCAGAAAACAAAAATTTACGATATACTCGAATAAGATCATAATTTTCTTTTTTTTTTTCATTTTCAAGGACGAATGAAGAAAATTCGATGCATCGATCGACGAATATCTTCTTTTTTTTTGTTTTTTTTTTTTTTGTTTTTTTTTTTTTCTAAGAAACCCACCGCGCGCAATTTCCGTCGACATTTAACGATTTTGCTTTTGCTAAATGAACGAGACAATGTGACTGCAAACTGAACTGTTGCGTAATGACGAACAAAAAATACGAATCTTCTCATTGATCATTCGGAATTTTATTATTTTTACGTTTCATTAGGTATTTCCTATTTCATATAATCCTTTCTAAAATTATAAAACATAATAGGTCTAAATTAATCTATGTATAATTATTATTAATTATTGTCACTCTCGTGTACAGTCATTATTATACTCGTTAGATTCAACGCGTGAGGTTTTCTTTTTTCTTTGTCACTCCTCTCAATCGAACTTATACACATGCATATAATAGTTCCGTCAAACATTAAGGACATTGTTTGCCTTGAAACGATGTTTTCAAACGACTAGCCAGGTACTTCCCAGGAATTGATGATCAAAGAAAGACATGGTCATACCGATTAATAGACTCGTCGAGTTATACGACAATTTACATGAATTACATGTAATACGTAAACATGTACAC